>NC_054701.1:30547141-30564006 GCF_016097555.1 Gigantopelta aegis | reverse complement strand
TTATATATGCGTTAAAGAGGGTTCCATGGTGCATCGTTTGGTGCAAAAATCATGGCCATAGGTTTAACAGAAACTGTTAGAAATTTTGACCAAGTGTGGTAGGGTTAAAAACAAAAAAAAAACTTAATAACGGGTATGCCCACCTCTTTGAACTGACCACTGCAGTGCATCCAGGCGCATAGAATTGACTAAAGTGTTGATTTCTGCCTGTGCGAATATTGTTCCATTCCTGAATGAGCGCTTGACGAAGTTCGTTGACGTTAGCGGGTGGGTTGGGATGACGCCCCAATCGTCTGTCCAGACTATCCCAGACATGCTCGATGGGGTTGAGATCAGGACTTTTACCGGGCCAGTCATCAATGAATTCAATGTTATTTGTCCTAAGAAAATTTAGTGTCTCTAGCTGTATGAGAGGTGGCATTATCATGCTGAAAAATCGAGATGTTGGCGTTGTTATGGAACAGAGGAATGACGTGATGAGCGAGAATGTTATCGCGGTAACGTTGAGCATTTAAATTGCCATCAATGACGACTAGTGGAGAACGATAACCATGGGCAATGGCTGCCCAGACCATGACACAACCCCCACCCCCGAAACGATCTCGTTCAAGAACACGACAGTCAGCATAGCGTTCATTTCTCCTACGGTAGACGAGCACCCTGCCATCACCACGTTTGTAAAGAAAATCTGTATTCATCCGAAAAAAGAATGGTATTCCAGCGTTCGCCGTATCCCACGAGTGTGTACACGTTGCCCAATTAGACGATTTAGACGATGACGTTTGCGTTAAAAACGCATCCGACGTAAGGACGTCGTGCATGTAAACCGTTCTCCCGCAGACGATTACGAACAGTTTGCCCACTAATTCGGTTATTATGAAGCCCAGGTGTGTTAGCAGCAGTAGCAGTGGCAGTTTGGAATCGATTGCGAAAATGCGTGTTCATGATATAGCGGTCTTGACCACGCGTTGTAACACGCGGACGTCCACGACGTGGCAAGTCGTTGGTGCTTCCTGTCGTTCGAAATCTTACGCGAAGATTTCGTATAGCTCGACTAGAACTCCCAACATGCCTTGCAACGTCTTCTGTCGACATGCCAGCATCAAGCATGCCAATCGCCCGTTCGCGTAAATGATTGGGTATTCTTGGCATACTAAAAATGCTACAATGTAAAAAACGTTAAATTTTTTTTTACAAATTTTGAAGCGTTTTCGTTCACTTGACAACAATGTCAGTAAGGTCTCACTACACAAATATCATCTGCCATTGAAACCCATGTTAAACTGCCCAACTTCAAGCGAAGATTGCCCATAGAACGGGTTCTCGTTGGCACTAACAACATACACCATTGCGAACATACATTATATAAGCATTTATATTCACTCCAAAATTGTGAACATTTCAGTCTCAGTTTTTTGCTATATGACCGCATCTGGCTGTAGTACCGGTCCGAACAGGTGGTTCATTAACCGATTCACTCCGGCTGTCACTTGCGCTATATACCCATGTCCCAAAAGGTCGATGCACAATATTACAAAATAACATGGGCAAAATACAGCCAGAATGCTTACCATTAAACGTACATATTGTTTTAATTCTTCACCATTTCCTAGAAGTGAATATGTGAACCATAACATGTGCCACAATTAGGAACTACAGTGGACGTGATCATTGAACTCTCACCTGGAAGTGATCTGTGTAGTGAGACCTTAGCAGGAATAATCATGGTTTTTTTATTAACTCTAAAATTACGTGTTTTTCATTTGTTAAAGTGTCAGTATGTGTTGGTGGTCCGGGTATGTATCTTTCCAACACATAAGGCTCTTATTTGAGTTTACTCTACCTTTAAGAATTTGTGGATGAATCAGAACAAGTACCTGTACACGACTCACAAGATACTAATACTGAAAAATGTCTAAAAATGTATACATCTTCATAAAGACAAATTGCCAGTAACCATCATACATGCATGTAAAAAAAACCCCATATATTATGAATACAATCATGTTTTGACTCCTCCCTGACATTTCTTAGTAGAGCTTTTCCAAGGACTACATTTTGTTTTTCAATGCTTTGTTTTTTTCTTTCTTTTATTAACATGGTAGGTAAAATATTTTATTTAAATGTAAGGGTGAATGTAGGAATACAAACTTTTATTAAAGAGAAAAAAGTGGACCTACCCTACTTACAAGTAAATTTTCCCATCGCATTGCCGGAAACATTTTTTTTTTTAAAGGTCTAATACCGATTTGACCGACTTCCATCGGTCCATTTTACCTTTGAAGTCTATTTTCTACTAGACTTTTAATTGGATTATTCTAAAATATGGTACAATGATTCCCCAGGGTATCCTCCACAAAGCAATATAGACCTATTTTAAGCATTTTGAATTTTTTATTAAAATTTTAAAACATTTAAAATTAAATGAATAATTTGAAAGTTTATCTTCTAGAATTTTAATTGAATAGTTCTGGAACTTGGCACTGAATCAGTGTTCTAAGTTTTAGAACAGTGTAATAAAGAATGTTTAATGTTAAATTTCTATTTAAATTTCAGAAATGTTATTAAAAATTCAAGAATTCCAAAATATCTCTCTATTAGTTTGTGGAGACTGCCCAAATGGATCTTTGAACCAAGTTTCGGAACAATCCACTGAAACCTGTAGAATAAATATAGGGTGTATACTACCAAATCAAATCCCATAGACGACAATAGTAACATATGTGGCTAGTAACATATGTGGCTAAAACTCCTACCTGCAGCTTATCAATCGACATAAAACGCCACGGATATAAATACAACCACCCCTCACAGAAATAATTGGGGGTCAAGCTGCTCGTTTCTGATCTAACGGGTAGCGTCTATGACTACCCTAGTTCCGCACAAAATTTGAGTACTTTTTTTTTACAGGTACCCCATACATGTTTCAAGCACAGGGCTACTTGACACATTGGTACTATATGAAATAAAATTGCATTTTTTTTTTACCCAGATGAAACTATTATTTTTTTACAACCAACACTCACATTTATAACCAACCACAGGACTTGTGGTGTTCACTTCTCTATCAAAAGTATAGTTGGTGGACCAATAAATTGGTATTAAAAAAAACCTCTGCTGTCGAATGCCATAGCGGTGCTATTAATATATATACTCTTCAAAAAAGTAAGGGAACCTGAAATATTAATGTTAATATCAACTATTAGACCGAACATACGTTTTGACCACAGACATCCTAGTAAGGAATGTTCAGGTCTGTTTATCAACACACCGAAACACATTCCATAGTTTACACGTGCGTTACACAGTTGTTCTGTACATGTGGATGGGGTGTCATTCTCGATTTTGACACTTTCCAGGAAGGTCCATTAATCACTGTGCAACATTATTTCTGTCATTCTTATTCATTCTGTTGAGCATACAGTTGTTATTGTTTTGTTTTTAGTCATTTTTATTCTTTGAATTTGCGATTTACTGATACGAATAACGTAAAACTTTCAAATTTCACTTCGGACCCCAATCGTCTTTCAATATCTTTGGTGGTCATAAAACTACTGTAATACTGAACTACCGGTTGTAATGTTTGCCCAATTAATTCACTATTATCATATAACCATTCCCCACAGCTAATATACCTTATAATTTTGGCAATTGTAAATTCTTAAGAGTTCCCCTACTTTTTTTGAAGAGTATATATACTACTCAAAAGAATTTAAGGGTCAAACATTTATAACCAAATAAGTTTCAGAGTGTATTAGATTGATGATGTAAACTACACCAAAAGTTTATTGTTCCATATTTACAAAAAACACACAAATAAACGTCACTGTATACAATAAAGTCACATGACATGCCGTCAAAGTTGAAGGTTGTCAAACATGGATTTTACACATTAGAAGATTCGTTTAATAGTGTGTGAATCCACCCCTGGCGCGAATACACTCGACACATCGTTGCCTCATGCTGTTGATCAGACGTCTGAAGAACTCTTGGGGAATGGCCTGCCACTCTGCCATAAGAAGTTGACCCAGATCATGAAGGTTGGCCGGAGGGGCATGGTTATCCCGAACTCTCCTGCCTAATTCGTCCCAGGCGTTCTCTATTGGGGCCAAGTCAGGCGAATATACTGGCCAATCCATCCTGGCGATACCTTGTTGTCTGAGAAAGTCCGTTACCACCCTGGCGCGGTGGGGTCTGGCATTGTCATCCTGCAGAACTGCCCCGCCGCCAATCTGCTGAAGGTCTGGGAGAACCAACGGCCGGATAATCTCATTCAGATAGCGGATTCCATTCAGATTGCCATCCACCACATAGAGGGGGATCCTGTGGTGGACAGAGATGCCGCCCCACACCATGACGCTGCCACCACCGAACCGGTGACGTTGTCTAACGTTAACGTCAGCGAAGCGCTCCCCAGGACGTCTGTAGACACGAACCCAACCGTTGTTGAACTGGAGACTAAACCTGGACTCATCAGTGAACATCACTCGACCCCACTGAACACGTTGCCACCGCAGATGAAGTGTGCACCAGTGACGTCTGGCCGTTCTGTGACGTGGTAGGAGTGGTGGTCGAACAGCCTGGCGACGGCAGCGTAGATTATTGGCTCTCAGACGATTGCGTATGGTTTGATCAGACACTCGAGTTCCAGTCGCGGTCCGCAGATTGTCACGTAATCGGCGTGCAGTGGTTGTGCGTTGACGTAGAGCCATATTGGTGATGTAGCGGTCCTCTCTATTTCTAGTGCTTCGGGGTCTTCCCGAACGTGGACGATTTCGAACAGAATTCGTTGCTTGGTACCGCTGCCACAGTCGGCCAACGACACTCTGACTGACACCAAGTCTCAGAGCAACATTTCTTTGCGTATTGACATCCTGAAGCCAAGCAATAGCCCTTCCTCGATCTTCGATAGTCAGTTGACGTCGTACCATTGTCGAATTTGGAGTGTGCACCGTACACGAACGCAAGCTCCAATTATACGGAAATTCAGCATTGGGAACATGGAATACACATGCAAAGCGTGCAAATGAAGCGCTTTGTGAAAAAGCAAGTTATGGGCACTTAGCAGACCTTTCGCTTTCGCCCTAATTTACGTGCAAATGTAAGCATGTTTTCGCCATTAGAACAACACCATGTGTGACATTATGGTCTAGCTAATATAATCGACATTCAGAAAATAATGTCGAAAATATCGTCTGACCCGTAAATTCTTTTGAGTAGTATATATATATATATTTATTTACATATGTACATATTATAACTGGAATGAAACCAGCATTCTAACTTTTACGTTTCACCTAACACCCTCCTTTTCATTAGATCCCAGTCAATGGTACACCTGTCCTTGGTGGAATTCAAGGCATTTAGGAAAACGATGAGCTTGGCGTTTCCTCCCTGACGCTGCTTCCATTTGTTGAAGACATCGAACATGTGCACATGTGGAGACATGTTCGCCATCTTGGCCTGCTCGATCGGAGCCTGGGGGATTCCGAGCTCGATGGCCAGCAACTCCCAGCCGTAGCCGAGACACTGGACTAGACAACCCAGCTCCTGTTCACTCAACTTCCCTTACCGAAATGACTTATATTTTTCACTTATAAGTGAAGTACAAGTCGTTAATACTTTTCAAGTATAAGGGACTTATAAGTATATGTGACATATAAGTGAAGTGTTAACCATATATATAAGTGAAGTGCAAGTCATTCGCTTATGGTTAACAGAGTGTTAGATATATATATGTGACTTATAAATGAAGTATAAGTGAAATATACATGAAGTATAAGTAATTCACTGGTATTTAACAGAAACTGCTGTATAATTGAGGTATAGGTGAAGTATAAGTGATTCACTGATATTTGACAAAAACGCTGTATAAGTGAAATATAAATGAATATCAAAGGCTGTCGTATGTTTTGTCCTGTCTGAGGTAAGATGGCTAAAAACAGAGAAAGAACTTAATCCTCAAACCGTAGATGATATTTTATGTATTAATATTTGGCTGAATGATAGAATACTCATTGATCGTAAGCTATTTCTATACAAAAACTATTTTGAAAAAGGATTTGTTTTTATAAACGACCTTATTGACGAAAAAGGTGATATTTTAAAATATGATCAGTTCATTAAAAAAATACAATATATCCACCAATTTCATTAGCTATGCTTCGTTAACAAATGCAGTAAAAACGTACATATATAGTTTAGATAATTTGAAAGATAACAGATTTAAAATGGTTAATAACCCAATTCTTCCATTTAAACGTAATCTTTTATTAAAAAGACAGAGGATGTAAGGATATGTACAACTTATTAAACTCTAAATCCATAACTCCAAAATCGCAAGCTAAATACACAAATCAAGGTTTTATCTTTTCATCAAGTGAATGGGCAGAATATTATTTACTTCCTTTTCAGAGCACTCAGGATTCAACATTAATATGGTTTCAATATAGACTAGTTCACCGAATCTTAGCTATGAACACTTTCTTATATATTATTCACTATGTTGAGTCAAACATGTGTAGCTTTTGTAACAACCATCAAGAAACCATACCACATCTATTTTTCGAATGCAATAAGGTTCACAACTTATGGGTTGCAGTACAAAACTGGATATTGATTGGTATTATAATTAATTTCAATAAAAATAATGTTATCTTTGGTATTACTAATAACGAAAAATCTAACTTCCTTAACTGGTTAATTATTAACATAAAATATTATGTTTATGGAACTAAGATACAAAAAAAGAATTTAGAAATCAAAGTTGTTAAAAATTTGTTGATATTTATTTTATGTGCTGAAATCCTCGCTATCATAATAAAAAAACTCCAATAATATAAAAGGTATCACTATAGATGGTGAAAAATATTTAATATCGCAGTATGCAGACGACACAAGTTTTATTTTAGACGGCTCTCCAGAGTCCCTGCAGGGTGTTCTATCTATCCTAGATTATTATGCACAAATATTTGGCCTAAAAATTAACTACACCAAATCAAAAGCTATTTGGATAGGTAGCAAGAAATTTTCAAATGAAGTTTACCATCACACTCGATGGAAACTAGAATGGGGCAGTACACAGTTTAACCTTCTCGGTATTAACTTTTCCATTAACCTAGAAGAAATTATTGATTTAAATTATAATCCCAAGATTATCGAAATACAAAAATTAATGAAGCTATGGTCTATCAGAAAACTTACTGTTTTAGGAAGAATTACAGTCCTGAAAACGTTAATAGTTCCTAAACTAACATACCTACTGAAAACATTACCAAATCCAAGCGAACGTTTGCTAAAACATATAAATACATTATTTTTCCAATTTATTTGGAATAGCGGCCGTGAACAACTTAAAAGAAACTTAATAACGCAAGACTATAAAAATGGTGGCATCAAAATGATAAACATAAATAATTTTATGACCGCTCTGAAAAGTTTGTGGATCCGACGGATATTTTTAAATAACCCAAAATGGACCATTTTGTTCGAAGCTTCTACAAATATATCAACACGTGATATATGGCGACCATTTTCTATACTGTAAAAAAAGTTCTATAAAAAATACATTTTGGAGAGACACATTGGTTAGTTGGTTAAGGATACAAGAAAAACAAATTCCAGTAAACGTAGATGATATTCTCCAGATCAATATTTGGTTCAACGGTAAAATATGTATAGATAAAAAGCCATTTATATTAAAACGATATATCTCAAAAGGTATTATCTTTATTAACGATTTGTTGAAAGAACAAGGAGACTTTCTAACATTTGAACAGTTCATAGAGAAATATGACATAATTACCAATTTTCTGGAATATGCTTCATTGGTCAGTGCTATAAAATCATTCATTTACAACCTAGATAATTTAAATGATGACGTTTTTATAGCATGTAACTTAAAGGTTTTGTTCAAAGATCAGAAAGGTTGCAAACATATATATGATTTACTGAACACTCAAACCACCATTCCAAAATCACAACTAAAATATTCAAAAGAAGGATATATCTATGATATATATGATTGGGGAAAATATTACATTCTACCCTTTAGATCTGTGAAAAGCACAACATTATCTTGGTTTCAGTATAAAATCATACACTGAATTCTTACAACTAACAAATTTCTAAATACGATTAATTATATTGATTCCAATGCCTGTAGTTTTTGCAACAAATCACCTGAAACCATACAACATCTTCTATTTGAATGTAGTTTAGTACATTCTCTGTGGGAAGCAATAGAAGAATGGATAAGAAATGAAACTGGAATTAATATCACTCTAAGCATAGTTATGTTAGGCATGATCAACAATGAAAATGGTGATTTTGTAAATTGGCTGACTATCAACATAAAATATTATATTTACAGTATGAAAATACAAAAAAGAAATTTACATGTCAATGCCGCGAAAAATATTCTACAAAATAATTTTGAAATAGAAAAATATATTTATTACAAAAATTGCAACTATGAAGCATTTCATAAGCAATGGACACCCTATAAAACACTCTTTGAAAGAATGTTTGAATTAAAAATAATGCTTTGAAAGTTCACTTGGAAATGGAGTACTAATTAAAATGTCATTCTCTAATATTCTCAATATCCCCACAACTTCTTTATACTTATCTACTGCTGTTGCACCCACTCCCACTCCCTCTCCCTCCCTTTCCGTCTTATAAATACCACAGAAAACATTAACATATTTAAATAGCATATTTTGTTTAGATACTATTGTTTAAATATGTACTTTGTAAGGCAGTGACCACGGCTCCCCAACTTGTTCACTGTCTATGTTCTGGGGGCAATAAATCTTTAAAAAAAAAAAAAAATTAAAATTAAAAAATCTGTTGAAGCAAAAGTTTGAAATAGAAAGATTTATTTTATATAAAAATTGCAAATATGAAATGTTTAATAAACAATGGGCTCCATGGGCCAATTTATTCAATGATAACGATTAAATAAAATATATGATGTTAGCTTAAGTTTGTTCTTGTCTATGGCTTGTTCGGAGATAGCAGAAAACAAGAAAAAGAAACATACACCTCATGTATAACCGTATCTCGTCTTCTACCTCTTTCTTATCCTCTCTCCTCTTTATAATATCCCAGATTAAACCAATTACATGTATGTATATTTACTACTCTTGTACCCACTTACATTGTTGCCTTTTTGCATATATGTGTGTATGTATGTATGTGTATGTATCGGAGGACATCCGGGTACGTGTGTACATATTTGTTTGTGTATGAATATATGTGTTGTATATTTATTATATGTACAACAGTGATTTGGGGCTCCCATCCCTGACACTGCTATGTTTGTGATCTGCGACAAGAAAAAAAAAATGATGACTTGCTGCTTTTGAAACATGTAGAGAGCTTCCTCTGAAGATTATGGGTCAGAATTAATTATCAGTTTAATTTTTTTACATCCAGTAGCCAGTGATGAACTAATCAGTGCTCTGGTGACATCATTAAACAAATGAAATTAGGTAGCAATCTGTCCCTGGAAGCCAAATTTCAATATTCTCAGGAAATTGTTGTATTAATGCGACTGACCCTATCTCCACCTATGGAAATGGACACCAATTTTGGTCAAGCTACCAATTGGTAACAAATGTTTTGTCAAAAAAAGAAAAAGAAAAGAAAAAGGAAGAGTGAAACAACAGGTTCAAAATCCATGAATACCATGTGAATTCCCTGGACCCATTTAATTCAAATAATTGTTTTAAAAAGTTATTGTTCTTATGTCACCGGTACAGTATGACAGCACTTCCACACCCTATCTGTAAATTGTAAGCAAAACAAAACTTGAAGCACAATAGTCTTAACAAAGTGGTGTTTCATTCTTCCCAAAGTGACCCACTAATATATCTAAACAGTATATGCAAAGAAATATTTTATAAATACTATAAATGTATATTTATTTTTAAATGTTAGACTGGATTCTCTCACATCCCTTTTCTTCAGTTATATCCTGTTACCATCTTGATATACATTATTCAAAAGGGATTCTGCAAAACAAAAAAACAAAAATATATTTTATATAGTCTGGATAGATCTGCTATGTAATTAGCAATTGTTTAATGTAAACATTTAGTTCTTTCTATTAGTTTTTAAAGACTAAGTTAGAGAATCATAGCCTACCAAGTTTCAGGTGTGGGGAATCAAAACTTCAGGTTAAAATAAACTTTCAGTTAAATTTTCAATTTTACTTCTAAAAATAATAGTTTAAAAAACTATTCAATCAAATCTCTAGGATAAACGTTTTTTGTATTAAAAAGACTTTGAAATATGGGCAATTCCACGGTAATTGACGCAACATTCAGACATTTTTTAACATCTTGATTTTTTTTTTTTTTTTTAAAGTATTCAATAAAATTCTTTAGAATGTTTTTGATTGAAATGAATATGTTGTGACAGAATCATGTCAAAAGAAAATTTCATTGCATACAATCTCAGCGCAACTACAATCAGAAATGAAGTGTGGGTAACTGATGCAACAAAAAAAGTAACTTGTATTTGACATGTCTTTGAACTTGCCAAAATTCTCTGAATCTGAAGTATCAAGTTTTCAGGTATATAAAGAAATGTGTAGTGCACAGTTAATCTATGATCACTAGAACTAAGTTTTCTACAAGGAATTTTTTATTTAACTTTTTTTTTTATTAATGGGCAACTGACGTAACACTAAAAGTAACTGACGCAACATTTGTGAATCATAAAAACTAATAAGAACATATTTTTAAAATTAAATATTTGTCTTTGGCAACTGGTTCATCTAAATTGTAAGAAATCCATAAATCTTAAAGGGAATTAAAAAAAACTAACAATAGGGGCATGTTCAGGGTGGTGGGTTGGGGGGTCAACCCCCCATTTCCCAACCCTATCCCTGCTCAAAGCAAATTATTATTATTATTTTAATATGCATATACATCAGGGGTGCACAAATCCGTATGCCCGGGACAATCAAAATATATTGCGGGCAACCATTCTTTGTCAAACAGTAGCCCAACGGGCAACCTAGAAAATCATAAAACAAATAAAATGAAAAACAAAACTTCAACACACTCGGACAGTCATGGGCAATTCAAAAGTATCGGCACTGACAGCTTGACTGACAGGCGATATAAATATCCACCCTAATGCTGCCATTCACCCAGCGTATATTTCGTCCCTAAACTAGCTGGTTCCTACCAATGCTCACTAAAAAATATTTCCTATTCACCCTAAAAACCTTGTTGACGCATCTCAATACTGATGATTTGTGCATACTGTGTGAATTTTTTAGACACCATCTGGCAAGCTTTAGTCTACTTAATTAATTAATAATGAAATATTTATAAAATGTTGTCATTGTTAACTTTACTTCAAAACGAGTTCTGCATTTTGTAAAACGTGTTTTTCATGTCTTAAGTTCTTTGTATTTTCATGAATTAAATTGTATTTTTATTAAATGGTTTAGTAATATCGTCAATATAAAATATGTATTTGGTGGCAAAATAATCCGGATAGGGACAAACTAGTAGTACTAAGTAGGGTCGATTTGACATGAGACAAAATGTTTGGTATCACTGAAAATGCGGATCAGGCCTACTACTCGTGATCCGTCATGTGTACACTGTGTTTTACAGAGTATTCCTGTTTTCTCACTCTTAAGGAGCCGTTCAACAATTAAGCAATGCCTGCAGTGTTTTGCATCAGTGGAAATGTACGCGTTATTGAATGGTAGGGGTTGTTTGTTAAGAATTATGTGTCCTTTTACAAACAATATCTTGTAATATTACTCGTGTTTAATTTGTTCAATCTCCTACACAGAGGTTAAGCAAAACATTTGCGCTGAATAATGTTGGCTAAAGTACATCACAATCTTTGGAATTGATAACCCCGTAGAACTAACTGTGATGGCCCAAGCGAAGATGAGCTGTAGATAAATAATTTTAAAAAAGGAATAAAACTAAACTGATCAAGTAATGATAATAATAAAAATATTTTAATTTAAATTTCAGTTTCACTTTAATGACAGTTCAAAAATTATATTCATAAAACTTTTATGAAATATGTGGGCAACCAAGAGTTGATGTTGGGCAACCAAACTTCAGCTACTGGTTGCCCACCAGGCAATCATCACAATTTCACATTTGTGCACCCCTGTACATGCATTTGTCATGATGAATTTTACTTGTAGAATGCAAGAAATTGCATTTTTAGGACATCAGGTTCTCACAATCCCCCCCCTCCCCCCAGTAACTTGGGCAGTTGCACCCTCGATGCCAGCCAGTCTAAACCCCCACTCCCTTCAAATGTTTTTGCTCACATACCTCAACAATGAGACAACAGCTTACGTTTACATGTACATCTTGATTTGAAGTGTAATGATTTGGGGTTTTTGCAATTTCCAAGTATATATACTGCATTCACTTTCTTATGACATTACCATATGACTGAACCAAACCAAATATTTCGTAAGAAATCGATGGGAATAAGGCAGATATTGTAAATAAGCCATATTCTTTCTTAAAAATCTGGAGGGGGTTTATTCTTAGCATGCAGTCCTGTCTCATTTGTTTTTCTTGTTTGATTTCACTTTATCTTGCACCATTTTTCACTATTCTCTGTTCTTTTCCCTCTCCAGCATCTTTCTGTCTTCATTCAAATGTGCTTGATTCTTGTTCATTTTCTAGGTTGCTGTCTTGGGAAGTATTCTACTAAAAACATCAGCAACTTGGGATATTTTTAGGAGCAGTAATCAATTTATCAAATGAAAGGACATTTGCTATTTAGAACTATTAAAGGGGCAATCTAATAGTTGCATAATATATTTCCAAAAATTTATTATTATTATTTTATTTATCTTTGAAATGTAAAGATTATTCTTGAATTAAGTTACATGCCCATAAAACATTACAACCAAATAACTTCATTTACAGGTAAAAAATAATTATATCATTGCAAAATTAATTTCAGGTGACCCTACAGTTAATTGCGTGAAATCACATTTTGAATTTGAGTTGCAATTGCACAATGACAAAGGATTGGCTGTTTTGTTGAATAAGTAATGCAAACTGTTTATGTACTTTACAATTTTAGCTAAGAATTCATGGGAAACCACTGTGGCAGTAAGGTGTAATGTTGATTTATTTTTCTGAGTTAATTATGAAAGATTATGTATGAAATCATCTAATGTGTAGTTATTTATCATAAATAAATGTAAAAATAGCAAAATAAGTGACTTGCCACTACATGTATGAAACTGCAATTTTAAATTTGTGTCACCGGTAATTATTATTGAACATTATAGATACTGTTTACAATAAACGGTGCTGTACATATATTAATCTAAGCTAATGAAACAATGTCTACCTCTGCCATCACAAGCAATACAATACATCTAATGAAACAAATTCTATGTGCATCTGACGTCAAAAGCTATACAATATATATCTTGAAGTATATGCATTGATGCTTGTGAAGAGCACATTGATTTGTTAATCATGGGCTATTGGATGTCAAACATTTGGTAATTTTGACATAGTTTTAGAGAGCAAACCCACTACATTTTTCTATTAGTAGCAGGGGATCTTTTATATGCACCATCCCACAGGCAGGATAGCACATACCACGGCCTTTAGTATACCAGTCGTGGTGCACTGTCTGTGCCGAGAAATCAACCAATCCACTAACAATAATAAATTTTGTTTTCATCAAATTAAAGTAAACACTGGAAATGCAATTAGGAGATAACCATGTGGATTTTTTAGATTTGTGGGTGTTATTTATATTTGATCCTGCAAATGTCATTTTTGACTGAAGCCGTTAGCCAGAGGTTAAAAATTAAACACATCAAATAGACAATAACACCCGCAAATCTAAAACCTCCATATGGCTATGTCCATTGTAAACTGAATCGTTTTTTCTATGGAATTAACTATATATTTGGTACTTCTTGAAAACAAATACCTGGCTACAATCTAACTGTAGACCTTTAACCCATCAACTTGGCCTCTTCCAATTGCTAATGACGTCGCTTTTTAATAACGTCATTTACTATCTTGGTGTTATTTTCATTTGATCCTGAAAAAAAAATGTAATTAACCGATCACAATACAGAATTCACTCACCATCAGTTTACAATCAATTATAATATTTTAAATTGTTTAGTTTTTTCAATTATATTATCTTAAATTGTTTAGTTTTTTCAATTATAATATCTTAAATTGTTTTTAAAGCCTAGTCAGTTCAACAGCATTCACCTAACAACCTGGACACAAAATTATCTAGATTTACGTACACATAGCCTTATTTATTTGCTTATCTTTATGGTTTTACAAAAAAAAAAAAAAAAAAAAAAGTTTGCTTTATTTAACAACTCCACTAGAGTACATTAATTAATCATCGGCTATTGGATGTCAAACATTTGGTAATTCTGACATATAGTTGTCAGAGAAAACCTGCTACTTTTTTCTATTAACAGCAAGGGATCTGTTATTTGCACCATCCCACCGACAAGACAGCAGACATGTTGTAGTGCACTGGTTAGAATGAGAAAAAACCCAATCAGTTGAATGGAGGTTCGATTCTGTGATGCAAGCACCTCAAGCAAGTACTCAACCGACTGAGGTAAATCCCGCCCCCCAAATATAATAACGCCTTAGCTATGTAAATCAGGGCTTGAAATAGCAGCTTAAAGGAAACATGACACGAGACCATATTATAGCTCATTTTAAAAGAAAAATGATATAAAAATAATATACAAATAACTTTATAACAATAAAATACGTGTAGTTAACTTAAAATGAAGAAATTACGCTAATCAGTATCAAAGTACGATTTATGCATATTTCTTCGTGAGCGTTCGAAAAAAAAGGGAAGTGACGTCAGAGCCGCTGTACTCTTCCATTGTTGTTAACTGTTTATATATATGGAGTAAGGGGCTTACGATCTTTTCAGTCCAACAGTGCCGTACTGCGCGGCCTTTGGGTGTAAAAATAAACAGTTTAAACGATCGGCATTGTCTTTTTATGGTTTTCCAAAGGATTGTATCCGAAGAAAGACGCGTGTATTTTATCACAAAAGAAAAGATTGGACAACAACACCGCATAGTACTTTGGTGTCAGCCTAAGTACAGCCCGGAGCCCGAACGTTACCCGGAGACAAAAACAGTACTCGGTTGCGAATACCGAGGTGTACATTGTACATATTTGGCACAAAGATACACCTCAGCATGATGTATTTATATATGTTAAAACAAAAATGTAGAATTTTTTATTTATTTATTTTTTTGGAAAAAAAAACGATTTTTCATGTTAGGGCTGTAGGCCTACATAACAAAATCTGTATTCACCGTCCGAAGAAGGAAACGTCGATAAGTAATTAAATATGGCATATACAAACATGGGATTTGGCATGAGGATACATCTCAGTACGATGTATTTAAATATGTTTTTAAAAAACGTGTAGAAAACAATAATAATTTTAAATAATGTTTTTAATCTTCGGGCGGAATACGTCACAAAAACGTTCCTCATCGCCCGAAGCCCCAAAGCAACACGAAGTTCAATACAAAAAACCCCACTACTGTCGGTGTCGAAATAACTATTATGTTTCATCCACGGGCTGACTTGAGAATCGGAGTGTTGTTTTAGTTAATTGGTCCTTTCTTTCCGTGGCCTGCACATGTGATTCCTGATTGGCAGGTGTATATTGCAGGGTATCGACCAGGTAAGTGATTACCACGGTCTAGACATATGTACAAAATACGTGCCAGTTTTTTTTAAGATCACAGGGTATTGTGGCGTAACCTGTCGCGACTATAGTACAATGTTAATAGACATTATCAGCCGCCCTGCTTCATTACTGTAAATAATGCTGTAAAACCCTTGATTAAGTAGACTTTCCCATCTAAAATTACAAAACTGACCAATTACGTAGTACCAAAGAAAAGAAAATTATCACTTGGGTATCGTGAGTGGTCGTTTTTACTCTAACGCACCCTACCAATAGGCCTAATAATATGCTACTTTTTTTTATGAGAGAAAAATACTATAACCCCATTTCGTTCTATTGATGCAAATAGAAATATATTTAGTTTAAAAGTTGATTATACTCTCAAGTCATTTATGTTGTTTTACAAGCCAGGTTAATGAAAGTGAAGCGCCTTGTCGTAAATTAGAGCGTTTGTTTACACTGTGCATACAGATTTCATTATGTACAGCCCGAACATAAAAAATGCGACATTTTCTTTTTAAAAAAACCCAAAAATGTTTGTCCTACATTTATATTTTTTACATATTTAAATACATCATATCGAGGTGTATCTTTATGCTAAATATGAACAGTATACACCTCGGCATTAGCATCCGAGTTTTGGTTTTGTCTCCGGGCTGTAAATTGGTCGACCGGTCTGGTCTAGCACCATCAGTTTCTCCACCCTCCGACTCGCTATCCGTTTTTTCTTCAGTATCACTGTTGTAAGTAAATGTGTGTCTTTCTTCATTTACTAACAGCTCATATTGATACGGCAAAACGTTTTGCGAACGAACACTCATTGTTTTGGTAAGCTGTGCAAGTCTTAGATTCTTTATGAGTGGTACGGACTAATGCTTTTAAGTGTAAGGCTTCAGATCAAGCGACGCGTCTCTGACGTCACGGACCTCGTGATTGCCCTGCTCATTAAAGATCGGCAATTTCCGCTAAGAGCTCGTATCTGGGGTTCTTTTATGGAGATATTTTAAGTAATTAATTTTTTATAATTTTTTTTTTTAGGTGATTCAATTTATAATTAATTGTACATGGTTGGTGCCAAATATGGTTTACGTGACATGTTTCCTTTAATACAAGTAAAAAACACCAATGTTTAGACC
>NC_054701.1:30453117-30546941 GCF_016097555.1 Gigantopelta aegis | reverse complement strand
AGGCCCATTGTCGATGAATCTGGCACCCACTGCAAGTCCGGAGTCCGACGGTTTGTTGTGGTGTTAAGTGACACCCGAACTGGACGTCTGGCACGAATTCCACCTAAAGTAAGGCGGTTTCCGTACGGTCTGGTCGGATATCCTGCCAAAACCTGGTAATTTGCTGCGGTGTGGAGGTGGCAGAGTCAATCGTTCCCGAAAGGTGGCGTACCCGGATGTACGGTCCGCCCGGGGGTATGCCCGTGGTCGACCGGATCTAGGGAGGTCCGGGTTGATCCAATGTTGCTGGTAACCGGTCCCCACATCTGGAGATGGTGGCTTGGGGCACATGGAATGCCCTGGCAACGGCCGGTTCGGATTCGCCTGCGTTAGCGGCCGATTTGGCATTGTTTTTTTTCTCTGCGGTTCACGGAGACTGGCAGTCCTGGTTGTCAACGGTCGGCCAGATAAGGACCAGGCAAGCGGAAACACCCGCACTTTTTATACTGTCGGGTGGTTCATGTTGCAACGTGCAGCAAAGCAGTCATTGGTGACATGGTTTTTGCCACGGGCCTTGCGTTTTTGGAAATTCCCCATTTTGGAAACTTTATTGTACATTAGCTGCGTTTTATCGAATGTAACCGGGGAATGGGTTTGGGGACAGGCATGACCTTTATATTCACAAAGCTGAACCGGTAGGAAACATAAAATTCGGGTTAACCCATTTGTACCCTTTTCGTTTCTTTTTTTGAAGAGTATTATAAAACAGTTAACAACAATGGGAAGAGTAACAAGCGGCTTGACGGTTCACTTCCCTTTTTTTTTTTCCGAACCCACGAAGAATTAGGCAAAATTACTTTGATACGATTAGCGTAATTTTCTTCATTTTAAGTTAATAACGTTTTTTATTGTTATAAAGTTATTTGTATATTTTTTTATATCATTTTTTTTTAAAAGAGCTATATATGGTCTTCGGTCCATTTTCCTTAAGCTGCTATTTCAAGCCCGATTTACAACTAAATGCGTTATTATATTTGGGGGGCGGGATTTACCTCATCGTTTGAGTCGCTTGCTTGATGTGCTGCATCACAGAATCGAAAATCCATTCAAACTGATTGGGTTTTTCTCATTATTTTTTAACCAGTGCACTACAACTGTATGCTGTCTTGTCGGTGGGATGGTGGCAAATAAAAGATCCCTGGCTGTGGATAGAAACAAAGTAGCCAGGTTTTCTCTGGACAACTATATGGTCAGAATACCACATGTTTGACATCCAATAGCGAGGATTAAGTAATGTATCTCTAGGTGCGTTGTTAAATAAACCATAAATATAAGCAAATAAATACGGCTATGTGTACGTAAATCTAATAGATAAATTTTTGTGTCATGGTTGTTAGGTGAATGCTGTTGAACTGAACTAGGGCTTAAAAACAATTTAAGATATTATAACTGAAAAACTAAACAATTTAAGATAATTATAATTGAAAAAAACTAACAATTTAAAATATTTATAATTATTGTAAACTGATGGTGATTGAAGGATGTCTTGTGATCGGTTTTAATTACCTTTTTTTTTTCAGGATCAAATTGAAAAAATAGACACCACGATAGTAAATGACGTGTATTAAAAAAGCGACGTCATTAGGCAATTGGAAGAGGCCCAATTTGATGGTTTAAAAGGTCTACAGTTAGATTGTAGCCAGAGTATTTGGTTTCAAGACAGTACCCAATATTAGAGTTAATTCTATAGAAAAAACGATTCAGTTTTACAATTGGACATATCCATATGGAGGTTTTTTAGAGATTTGCGGGTGTTATTGTCTATTCATGTGTTTAATTTTTAACCTCTGGCTAACGGCTTCAGTCAAAAAATGACATTTGCAGGATCAAATATAAAATAACCACCTGCAAAATCTAAAAAAATCCACATGGTTATCTCCTAATTGCCATTTCCAGTGTTTACTTTAATTTGATGAAAACTAAAATCATATATGGTAGTGTTGTTTTTTTTTTTTATTTGGATTGGTTGATTTCTCGGCACAGACGAGTGCAACCACGACTGGTTAAACTAAAGGCCGTGGTAGGTGGCCTATCCTGCCTGTGGGTTGGTGCATATAAAGGAGATCCGCGCTGCTACTAATATAAAAATGTAGTGGGGGTTTGCTCTCTAAAAACTATGTCCAAAATTACCAATGGTTTGACATCCAATAGCCCATGATTAACAAATCAATGTGCTCTTCAACAAGCAATCAATGCATATAATTCAAGAATATATTGTAAATAGCTTTTGACGTCAGATGCACATAGAATTTGTTTTTCATTAGATAGATTGTATTGCTTGTGATGGCAAGGTTAGACATTGTTTCATTAGCTTCAGATTAATATATGTACAGCACCGGGGGGTTTTATTGTAAAACAGTATCTATTAATGTTCAATAATAATTAACCGGTGACATCAAATTTTAAAATTGCAGTTTCATACATGTAGTGGCAAGTCACTTATTTTGCTATTTTACATTTATTTATGATAAATAACTAGCCCATTCGATGATTTCAGGGACATAATCTGTTATAATTAACTCAGAAAAATAAATCAACATTACCCCTTACTGCCACAAGTGGGTTTCCCAGGAATTCTTAGCTCAAAATTTGGAAAGTAACATAAACAGTTTGGCATTACTTAGTCAAAACAAACGGCCAATTCCTTTGTCATTGTGCAATTGCAACTTCAAATTTAAAATGTGATTTCACGCAATTAACTGTAGGGTCACCTGAAATTAATTTTGCAAGCTGATATAATTATTTTTTTCCTGTAAATGAAGTTATTGGTTGTAATGTTTTAGGGCATGTAACTTAATTCAAGACTATGCTTTACATTTCAAAGATAAATAAAATAATAATAAATAATTTTTGGAAATATATTATGCAACTATTAGATTGCCCCTTTAATAGTTCTAAATAGCAAATGTCCTTTCATTTGATAAATTGATTACTGCTCCTTAAAAATATCCCAAGTTGCTGATGTTTTTAGTAGAATACTTCCCAAGACAGCAACCTAGAAAATGAACGAGAATCAAGCACATTTGAATGAAGACCAGAAAGATGCTGGAGAGGGAAAAGAACAGAGAATAGTGAAAAAATGGTGCAAGATAAAGTGAAATCAAACAAGAAAAACAAATGAGACTGGTGGACTGCATGCTAAGAATAAACCCCCTCCAGATTTTTAAGAAAGAATAGGCTTATTTACAATATCTGCCTTATTCCATCGATTTCTTACGAAATATTTGGTTTGGTTCAGTCATATGGTAATGTCATAAGAAAGTGAATGCAGTATATATACTTGGAAATTGCAAAAACCCCAAATCATTACACTTCAAATCAAGATGTACATGTAAACGTAAGCTGTTGTCTCATTTTGAGGTATGTGAGCAAAAACATTTGAAGGGAGTGGGGGTTTAGACTGGGCTGGATCGAGGGTGCAAACTGCCCAAGTTACTGGGGGGAGGGGGGGGGGGGGGATTGTGAGAACCTGATGTCCTAAAAATGCAATTTCTTGCATTTCTACAAGTAAAATTTCATCATGACAAATGCATGTACAGGGGTGCACAAATGTGAAATGTGATGAATTGCCTGGTGGGCAACCAGTAGCTGAAGTTTGGTGCCCAACATCAACTCTTGGTTGCCCAACCATATTTCATAAAAGTTTTATGAATATAATTTTGAACTGTCATTAAAGTTAAACTGAATTTAAATTAAATATTTTTATTATTATCATTACTTGATCAGTTTAGTTTTATTTCTTTTTTTAAAAATTATTTATCTACAGCTCATCTTCGCTTGGGCCATCACAGTTAGTTCTACGGGGTTATCAATTCCAAAGATTGTGATGTACTTTAGCCAACATTATTCAGCGCAAATGTTTTGCTTAACCTCTGTGTAGGAGATTGAACAAATTAAACACGGAGTAATATTACAAGATATTGTTTGTAAAAGGATACATAATTCTTAACAAACAACCCCTACCATTTCAATAACGCGTACATTTCCACTGATGCAAAACACTGCAGGCATTGCTTAATTGTTGAACGGCTCCTTAAGAGTGAGAAAACAGGAATACTCTGTAAACACAGTGTACACATGACGGATCACGAGTAGTAGGCCTGATCCGCATTTTCAGTGATACCAAAACATTTTGTCTCATGTCAAATCGACCCTACTTAGTACTACTAGTTGTCCTATCCGGATTATTTTGCCACCAAATACATATTTTATATTGACGGATTATTACTAAACCATTTAATAAAATACAATTTAATTCATGAAAAAATACAAAGAACTTAAAAACATGAAAAACATGTTTTACAAAATGCAGAACTCGTTTTGAAGTAAAGTTAACAATGACAACATTTTTAAATATTTCATTATTAATTAATTAATTAGACTAAAGCTTGCCAGATGGTGGTCTAAAAATTCACAACAGTAAGCACAAGTCATCAGTATTGAGATGCGTCAACAAGGTTTTTTAGGGTGAATAGAAATATTTTTTAGTGAGCATTGGTAGGAACCAGCTAGTTTAGGGACGAAATATACGCTGGGTGAATGGCAGCATTAGGGTGGATATTTATATCGCCTGTTTAGTCAAGCTGTCAGTGCCGATACTTTTGAATTGCCCATGACTGTCCGAGTGTGTTGAAGTTTTGTTTTTCATTTTATTTGTTTTATGATTTTCTTGGTTGCCTGTCGGGCTACTGTTTGACAAAGAATGGTTGCCCGCAATATATTTTGGTTGTCCCGGGCGTACGGATTTGTGCACCCCTGATGTATATGCATATTAAAATAATAATAATTTGCTTTGAGCAGGGATAGGGTTGGGAATGGGGGGTTGACCCCCCAACCCATCACCCTGAACATGCCCCTATTGTTAGGGTTTTTTTTAATTCCCTTTAAGATTTATGTATTTCTTACAATTTAGATGAACCAGTTGCCAAAGACAAATATTTCATTTTAAAAATATTTTCTTATTAGTTTTTATGATTCACAAATGTTGCGTCAGTTACTTTTAGTGTTACGTCAGTAACCCATTAATAAAAAAAAAAGTTAATAAAAAATTCCTTGTAGAAAACTTAGTTCTCTTGTTCTAGTGATCATAGATTACCTGTGCACTACACATTTCTTTATATACCTGAAAACTTAATACTTCAAATTCAGAGAATTTTGGCAAGTTCAAAGACATGTCAAATACAAGTAAAAAATTTTGTTGCGTCAGTTACCCACACACTTCATTTCTGATTGTAGTTGCGCTGAGATTGTATGCAATGAAATTTTCTATTGACATGATTCTGTCACAACATATTCATTTCAATCAAAAACATTCTAAAGAATTTTATTGAATACTTCAAAAAAAATAAAAATAATCAAGATGTTAAAAAATGTCTGAATGTTGCGTCAATTACCATGGAATTGCCCATATTTCAAAGTCTGTTTTAATACAAAAAACGTTTATCCTAGAGATTTGATTGAATAGTTTTTTAAACTATTATTTTTAGAAGTAAAATTGAAAATTTAACTGAAAGTTTGTTTTAACCTGAAGTTTTGATTCCCCGCACCTGAAACTTGGTAGGCTATGATTCTCTAACTTAGTCTTTAAAAACTAATAGAAAGAACTAAATGTTTACATTAAACAATTGCTAATTACATAGCAGATCTATCCAGACTATATAAAATATTTTTTTCTTTTTTTGTTTTGCAGAATCCCTTTTGAATAATGTATATCAAGATGGCAACAGGATATAACTGAAGAAAAGGGATGTGAGAGAATCCAGTCTAACATTTAAATATAAATATATATTTATAGTATTTATAAAATATTTCTTTGCATATACAGATAGGGTGTGGAAGTGCTGTCATACTGTACCGGTGACATAAGAACAATAACTTTTTAAAACAATTATTTGAATTAAATGGGTCCAGGGAATTCACATGGTATTCATGGATTTTGAACCTGTTGTTTCACTCTTCTTTTTTCTTTTCTTTTTCTTTTTTTGACAAAACATTTGTTACCAATTGGTAGCTTGACCAAAATTGGTGTCCATTTCCATGGGTGGAGATAGGGTCAGTCGCATTAATACAGCAATTTCCTGAGAATATTGAAATTTAGCTTCCAGGGACAGATTGCTACCTAATTTCATTTGTTTAATGATGTCACCAGAGCACTGATTAGTTCATCACTGGCTACTGGATGTAAAAAATTAAATTGATAATTAATTCTGACCCATAGTCTTCAGAGGAAGCTCTCTACATGTTTCAAAAGCAGTAAGTCATCTTTTATATAATCTTCCCCCCCCCCCCCCCCCCCCCCCCCCCAAAGATCACAAACATAGCAGTGTCAGGGATGGGAGCCCCAGATCACTGCTGTACATATAATAAATATACAACACATATATTCATATACAAACAAATATGTACACACATACCCGTATGTCCTCCGATACATACACATACATAGATTCACACATACATACATACACATACATATATGCAAAAAGGCAACAATGTAAGTGGGTACAAGACTTCCGAACTCATTCACGATGAGAACAGACGTGTGGCCTTGTACTCTCGAGTTGCCACACACCCCCCCCCCCCCCCCACCTGGGGGGACTCTTATGCAGTTATGGAAAACTTTTGGAGTATCGCGTCTCGTACACTGGGTCACGGGCTTCCGTGACTTTGGTGTACGGTGACGCGATCGTACCGACGAAGAAGAGGAGATGGAGGAAGAGGAAAAGCGCGCCAGGAACGGGGGGGGGGGGGGGACCAAAGCTGGCGGCTCAACCGCCAGCGGCGGTCCCTTCTGCGACGCCGCCCCAGCCCAGCCTGAGTTGACGAGACCAGCCCTGCGGGAACCGTCGACCACCGAGAGGGACCGACTCAACACCGCGATGTGTGAGACACCCCACGACGACCCTCCATCGCCGACCGTCACGCGGCCCAGGCAGAACTGGCCGGTACAGCCAGTCGCCACGCCACAGGCCCGATCAGCCGCCGTTGGCAAGAGGAAGGCAACATCACCAACCAACCAGCCAGCCAAGACCGAGAGACCAGCGCCGGTAGTCACCTCCCCCCCCCCCCCCCCCCCCCCCCCCCCCCCCCCGAAGAGTCCGAGTGGACCGTCGCAGTGAGCGTACTGAAGAAACACCTTCATCAGTACAGTACATGCAGGGGGGACACGACAGACCCGACCAAGCTCCGTGGCAGTTACCTCAACGCGGACTGGAGACCCCTGGAGGACGGCAGCGAGTACGAACTTCACAGCAAGATGTTCGGTACTCACCACACCGTAGTCGTGACGCACCGGAGGGAGCAGACCTATAGACAGGCCATACTTTCGAACAAGTTGGACAACCGGAATCTACATAAGATGATCCGAGCGGTCTGCGGCCCCGACTACGGTTCGGTAGTCAGTACCCTGTTACGACGCCAACATCTGCTGCCGAACCTCCGGGACACTCCAGCCTCGCCGACGTAACAACTTAACGGCCTTAACGAGGCCACTCACGTGGACGTATAGATCGGACTTTAAAAACTTTTAGACCTTCGTTCAAAAGTTCATGTCGAAATTACTTCTTTTTTTTCTTTTTTTTAAAAATATTATTAAATAGTCCGATCCTCTCTTCTTTCTCTTATTTATTTTTGGACTGTCCTTCCAAAATGCTCCAAATTATATAAATATTCGACCGAGCAGTCAATTCTTTTTATTTTTGGCTTGTAACTTTTTTCTTTCTAATTTTAATCCTACTAATTTCTTTCACTAATTGCTATTTTCAAAATTCTGTCCATTTTCACCCCCCCCCCCCCCCCCCCCCATCCCAAATCAGGCGTGTCATCTAATTTCATTTTGACCGCCCAGTCTAATCTAGCAACCAAATTTAAAGAGTAGTATTTTCTTTATTAATTATATTAATTAGAGTTGCGCATCAAAATTTTAAAGGCCCACTATTTAATTTTTGGATGTAAATTTCAAAATTGTCCCCTTAATTTTGTTCTGTCCCGGAGCAAGTCACTGGCTATCCAGAGACAGGCCCCGGGATGGACATGCTCGAAACTCTAGTGGTATATGAGCATGTTAAAATTATTCGCACTCGCACTCGGGTACAAGAGTAGTAAATATACATACATGTAATTGGTTTAATCTGGGATATTGTAAAGAGGAGAGAGAGGATAAGAAAGAGGTAGAAGACGAGATGTATGTTTCTTTTTCTTGTTTTCCGCTATCTCCGAACAAGCCATAGACGAGAACAAACTTAAGCTAACATCATATATTTCATTTAATCGTTATCAGCTTATCATTGAATAAATTAGCCCATGGAGCCCATTGTTTATTAAACATTTCGTATTTGCAATTTTTATACAAAATAAATCTTTCTATTTCAAACTTTTGCTTCAACAGATTTTTAACAACTTTGATTTCTAAATTATTTTTTTGTATCTTAGTTCCATAAACATAATATTTTATGTTAATAATTAACCAGTTAAGGAAGTTAGATTTTTCGTTATTAGTAATACCAAAGATGACATTATTTTTATTGAAATTAATTATAATACCAGTCTGAGTCAATATTCAGTTTTGTACTGCAACCCATAAGTTGTGAACCTTATTGCATTCGAAAAATAGATGTGGTATGGTTTCTTGATGGTTGTTACAAAAGCTACACATGTTTGACTTAACATAGTGAATAATATGTAAGAAAGTGTTCGTAGCTAAGATTCGGTGAACTAGTCTATATTGAAACCATATTAATGTTGAATCCTGAGTGCTCTGAAAAGGAAGTAAATAATATTCTGCCCATTCACTTGATGAAAAGATAAAACCTTGATTTGTGTATTTAGCTTGCGATTTTGGAGTTATGGATTTAGAGTTAAATAAGTTGTACATATTCTTACATCCACTTTGTCTTTTTAATAAAAGATTTAAGTTTAAATGGAAGAATTGGGTTATTAACCATTTTAAATCTGTTATTTTTCAAATCATCTAAACTATATATGTACGTTTTTACTGCATTTGTTAACGAAGCATAGCTAATGAAATTGGTGGATATATTGTATTTTTTTTTATGAACTGATCATATTTTAAAATATGACCTTTTTCGTCAATAAGGTCGTTTATAAAAACAAATCCCTTTTTAAAATAGTTTTTGTATAGAAATGGCTTACGATCAATGAGTATTCTATCATTCAGCCAAATATTAATACATAAAATATCTACGGTTTGAGGATTAAGTTCTTTCTCTGTTTTTAGCCATCTTACCTCAGACAGGACAGAACATACGACAGCCTTTGATATTCATTTATATTTCACTTATACTTCACTTATACAGCGTTTTTGTCAAATATAAGTGAATCACTTATACTTCACTTACACAGCAATGTTTGTAAATATCAGTGAATCACTTATACTTCACTTATACCTCACTTATACAGCAGTTTGTGTTAAATACCAGTGAATTACTTATACTTCATGTATATTTCACTTATACTTCACTTATAAGTCATCTATATATATCTAACACTTCTGTTAACTATAAGCGAGTGACTTACACTTCACTTATATGTCACATATACTTACAAGTCCCTTATACTTGAAAAGTATTAACGACTTATACTTCACTTATAAGTGAAAAATATAAGTCATTTCGGTAAGGGAAGTTGCGTGAACAGGAGCTGGGTTGTCTAGTCCAGTGTCTCGGCTACGGCTGGGAGCTGCTGGCCATCGAGCTCGGAATCCCCCAGGCTCAGATCGAGCAGGCCAAGATGGCGAACATGTCTCCACATGTGCACATGTTCAATGTCTTCAACAAATGGAAGCAGCGTCAGGGAGGAAACGCCAAGCTCATCATTTTCCTAAATGCCTTGAATTCCATCAAGGACAGGTGTACCATTGACTGGGATCTAATGAAAAGGAGGGTATTAGGTGAAACGTAAAAATTAGAATGCTGGTTTCATTCCAGTTATAATATGTACATATATAAATAAATATATATATATATATATACTCTTCAAAAAAAGTAGGGGAACTCTTAAGAATTTACAATTGCCAAAATTATAAGGTATATTAGCTGTGGGGAATGGTTATATGATAATAGTGAATTAATTGGGCAAACATTACAACCGGTAGTTCAGTATTGCAGTAGTTTTATGACCACCAAAGATATTGAAGGACGATTGGGGTCAGAAGTGAAATTTGAAAGTTTGACGTTTTTATTATTAGTAAATCGCAAATTCAAAGAATTAAAATGACTAAAAACAAAACAATAACAACTGTATGATCAACAGAATGAATAAGATTGACAGAAATAATGTTCCACAGTGATTAATGGACCTTCCTGCTTAAGAATGATGTAATTTCATTGGTTTATCTTAAATATTGACACAATATATTAACCAACCTATATTAGTTCTGTTAGTGTTAAAATGATTTTGTCTGTGACCAGATAGGTGGTGGGAAATCACTGGCAGCTGCCAATAAATGACACCCTTGCTGTTGGTAGTACTAAACCAAATAACTTTCGGCTGGGTTAAAGTTCGAGGTGCACCCAACTTTTGATAGAGAAGTGAACACCACAAGTCCTGTGGTTGGTTATAAATGTGAGTGTTGGTTGTAAAAAATAATAGTTTCATCTGGGTAAAACAAATATGCAATTTTATTTCATCTAGTACCAATGTGTCAAGTAGCCCTGTGCTTGAAACATGTATGGGGTACCTGTAAAAAAAAGTACTCAAATTTTGTGCGGAACTAGGGTAGTCATAGACGCCACCCGTTATCTCTCAGGTAGGAGTTTTAGCCACATATGTTACTATTGTCGTCTATGGGATTTGATTTGGTAGTATACACCCTATATTCTACAGGTTTCAGTGGATTGTTCTGAAACTTGGTTCAAAGATCCATTTGGGCAGTCTCCACAAACTAATAGAGAGATATTTTGGAATTCTTGAATTTTTAATAAAATTTCTGAAATTTAAATAGAAATTTAACATTAAACATTCTTTATTACACTGTTCTAAAACTTAGAACACTGATTCAGTGCCAAGTTCCAGAACTATCCAATTAAAATTCTAGAAGATAAACTTTCAAATTATTAATTTAATTTTAAATGTTTTAAAAGTTTAATAAAAAATTCAAAATGCTTAAAATAGGTCTATATTGCTTTGCGGAGGATACCCTGGGGAATCATTGTACCAAATTTTAGAATAATCCAATTAAAAGTCTAGTAGAAAATAGACTTCAAAGGTAAAATGGACAGATGGAAGTCGGTCAAATCGGTATTAGACCTTTTAAAAAAAAAAGTGTTTCCGGCAATGCGATGGAAATATTTACTTGTAAGTAGGGTAGGTCCACTTTTTTCTCTTTAATAAAAGTTTATATTCCTACATTCACCCGTACATTTAAATAAAATATTTTACCTACCATGTTAATAAAAGAAAGAAAAAAACAAAACATTGAAAAACAAAATGTAGTCCTTAGAAAAGCTCTACTAACAAATGTCAGGGAGGAGTCAAAACATGATTGTATTCATAATATATGGGTTTTTTTTACATATGTATGATGGTTACTGGCAATTTGTCTTTATGGAGATGTATACATTTTTAGACATTTTTCAGTATTAGTATCTTGTGAGTCATGTACAGGTACATGTTCTGATTCATCCACAAATTCTTAAAGGTAGAGTAAACTCAAATAAGAGCCTTATGTGTTGGAAAGATACATACCCGGACCACCAACACATACTGACACTTTAACAAATGAAAAACACGTAATTTTAGAGTTAATAAAAAACCCATGATTATTCCTGCTAAGGTCTCACTACACAGATCACTTCCAGGTGAGAGTTCATTGATCACGTCCACTGTAGTTCCTAATTGTGGCACATGTTATGGTTCACATATTCACTTCTAGGAAATGGTGAAGAATTAAAACAATATGTACGTTTAATGGTAAGCATTCTGGCTGTATTTTGCCCATGTTATTTTGTAATATTGTGCATCGACCTTTTGGGACATGGGTATATAGCGCAAGTGACAGCCGGAGTGAATCGGTTAATGAACCACCTGTTCGGACCGGTACTACAGCCAGATGCGGTCATATAGCAAAAAACTGAGACTGAAATGTTCACAATTTTGGAGTGAATATAAATGCTTATATAATGTATGTTCGCAATGGTGTATGTTGTTAGTGCCAACGAGAACCCGTTCTATGGGCAATCTTCGATTGAAGTTGGGCAGTTTAAAATGGCAGATGACATCTGTGTAGTGAGACCTAACTGGGGGCAGCCATTTTGTTTCGTTTTTGTGACGTCCGGTGGTATAGCTTGGGGCGAAGTGACGTCAGCCCCGTCGAACTCTTAAGCACAGTGTAAGCAAACGCTCTAATTTACGACAAGGCGCTTCACTTTCATCAACCTGACTTGTAAAACAACATAAATGACTTGATAGTATAATAAACTATTTAACTAAATATACTGAACAAAAAAAGAAACTTCCGATTTGTACATATAGTATTTGTTGTGTTAAAGAATTCATTGTGTAATGAAATTATATAGGTAGTATTAGCCTTGAGCTGTATTATCAGGATTCATGAATTTTATCGATTATTTTTGCACTGTTAATCGTCGACAACGTGAAATTCATTTTGCACGTGCATACATGGTTCGACATGTCCCGTGTAGTATTCGGTCAATTTGTTTTACTTGTCTTAGGTCTCACTACACAGATCACTTCCGGGTGACAGTTCATTCATCACGGGTCCACTATAGTTCCTAATTGTGACACATGTTATGGTTCACATATTCACTTCTAGGAAATGGTGAAGAATTAAAACAATATGTACGTTTAATGGTAAGCATTCTGGCTGTATTTTGCCCATGTTATTTTGTAATATTGTGCATCGACCTTTTGGGACATGGGTATATAGCGCAAGTGACAGCCGGAGTGAATCGGTTAATGAACCACCTGTTCGGACCGGTACTACAGCCAGATGCGGTCATATAGCAAAAAACTGAGACTGAAATGTTCACAATTTTGGAGTGAATATAAATGCTTATATAATGTATGTTCGCAATGGTGTATGTTGTTAGTGCCAACGAGAACCCGTTCTATGGGCAATCTTCGATTGAAGTTGGGCAGTTTAAAATGGCAGATGACATCTGTGTAGTGAGACCTAACTGGGGGCAGCCATTTTGTTTCGTTTTTGTGACGTCCGGTGGTATAGCTTGGGGCGAAGTGACGTCAGCCCCGTCGAACTCTTAAGCACAGTGTAAGCAAACGCTCTAATTTACGACAAGGCGCTTCACTTTCATCAACCTGACTTGTAAAACAACATAAATGACTTGATAGTATAATAAACTATTTAACTAAATATACTGAACAAAAAAAGAAACTTCCGATTTGTACATATAGTATTTGTTGTGTTAAAGAATTCATTGTGTAATGAAATTATATAGGTAGTATTAGCCTTGAGCTGTATTATCAGGATTCATGAATTTTATCGATTATTTTTGCACTGTTAATCGTCGACAACGTGAAATTCATTTTTGCACGTGCATACATGGTTCGACATGTCCCGTGTAGTATTCGGTCAATTTGTTTTACTTGTCTTAGGTCTCACTACACAGATCACTTCCGGGTGACAGTTCATTCATCACGGGTCCACTATAGTTCCTAATTGTGACACATGTTATGGTTCACATATTCACTTCTAGGAAATGGTGAAGAATTAAAACAATATGTACGTTTAATGGTAAGCATTCTGGCTGTATTTTGCCCATGTTATTTTGTAATATTGTGCATCGACCTTTTGGGACATGGGTATATAGCGCAAGTGACAGCCGGAGTGAATCGGTTAATGAACCACCTGTTCGGACCGGTACTACAGCCAGATGCGGTCATATAGCAAAAAACTGAGACTGAAATGTTCACAATTTTGGAGTGAATATAAATGCTTATATAATGTATGTTCGCAATGGTGTATGTTGTTAGTGCCAACGAGAACCCGTTCTATGGGCAATCTTCGATTGAAGTTGGGCAGTTTAAAATGGCAGATGACATCTGTGTAGTGAGACCTAACTGGGGGCAGCCATTTTGTTTCGTTTTTGTGACGTCCGGTGGTATAGCTTGGGGCGAAGTGACGTCAGCCCCGTCGAACTCTTAAGCACAGTGTAAGCAAACGCTCTAATTTACGACAAGGCGCTTCACTTTCATCAACCTGACTTGTAAAACAACATAAATGACTTGATAGTATAATAAACTATTTAACTAAATATACTGAACAAAAAAAGAAACTTCCGATTTGTACATATAGTATTTGTTGTGTTAAAGAATTCATTGTGTAATGAAATTATATAGGTAGTATTAGCCTTGAGCTGTATTATCAGGATTCATGAATTTTATCGATTATTTTTGCACTGTTAATCGTCGACAACGTGAAATTCATTTTGCACGTGCATACATGGTTCGACATGTCCCGTGTAGTATTCGGTCAGTTTGTTTTACTTGTCTTAGGTCTCACTACACAGATCACTTCCGGGTGACAGTTCATTCATCACGGGTCCACTATAGTTCCTAATTGTGACACATGTTATGGTTCACATATTCACTTCTAGGAAATGGTGAAGAATTAAAACAATATGTACGTTTAATGGTAAGCATTCTGGCTGTATTTTGCCCATGTTATTTTGTAATATTGTGCATCGACCTTTTGGGACATGGGTATATAGCGCAAGTGACAGCCGGAGTGAATCGGTTAATGAACCACCTGTTCGGACCGGTACTACAGCCAGATGCGGTCATATAGCAAAAAACTGAGACTGAAATGTTCACAATTTTGGAGTGAATATAAATGCTTATATAATGTATGTTCGCAATGGTGTATGTTGTTAGTGCCAACGAGAACCCGTTCTATGGGCAATCTTCGATTGAAGTTGGGCAGTTTAAAATGGCAGATGACATCTGTGTAGTGAGACCTAACTGGGGGCAGCCATTTTGTTTCGTTTTTGTGACGTCCGGTGGTATAGCTTGGGGCGAAGTGACGTCAGCCCCGTCGAACTCTTAAGCACAGTGTAAGCAAACGCTCTAATTTACGACAAGGCGCTTCACTTTCATCAACCTGACTTGTAAAACAACATAAATGACTTGATAGTATAATAAACTATTTAACTAAATATACTGAACAAAAAAAGAAACTTCCGATTTGTACATATAGTATTTGTTGTGTTAAAGACGGAAATGTTCTCAATTTTGGAGTGAAAATAAATGCTTATATAATGTATGTTCGCAATGTATGTTGTTGGTGCCAACGAGAACCCGTTCTATGGGCAATCTTCGCTTGAAGTTGGGCAGTTTAACATGGGTTTCAATGGCAGATGATATTTGTGTAGTGAGACCTTACTGACATTGTTGTCAAGTGAACGAAAACGCTTAAAAATGTGTAAAAAAATTTGTTAACGTTTTTTACATTGTAGCATTTTTAGTATGCCAAGAATACCCAATCATTTACGCGAACGGGCGATTGGCATGCTTGATGCTGGCATGTCGACAGAAGACGTTGCAAGGCATGTTGGGAGTTCTAGTTGAGTGATACGAAATCTTCGCGTAAGATTTCGAACGACAGGAAGCACCAACGCGTGGTCAAGACCGCTATATCATGAACATGCATTTTCGCAATCGATTCCAAACTGCCACTGCTACTGCTGCTAACACACCTGGGCTTCATAATAACCGAATTAGTGGGCAAACTGTTCGTAATCGTCTGCGGGAGAACGGTTTACATGCACGACGTCCTTACGTCGGATGCGTTTTAACGCAACGTCATCGTCTAAATCGTCTTAATTGGGCACGTGTACACACTCGTTGGATACGGCGACGCTGGAATACCATTCTTTTTTCGGATGACCGCTATGCTGACTGTCGTGTTCTTGAACGAGATCGTTTCGGGGGTGGGGGTTGTGTCATGGTCTGGGTAGCCATTGCCCATGGTTATCGTTCTCCACTAGTCGTCATTGATGGCAATTTAAATGCTCAACGTTACCGCGATAACATTCTCGCTCATCACGTCATTCCTCTGTTCCATAACAACGCCAACATCTCGATTTTTCAGCATGATAATGCCACCTCTCATACAGCTAGAGACACTGTAAATTTTCTTAGGACAAATAACATTGAATTCATTGATGACTGGCCCGGTAAAAGTCCTGATCTCAACCCCATCGAGCATGTCTGGGATAGTCTGGACAGACGACTGAGGCGTCGTCCCAACTCACCCGCTAACGTCAACGAACTTCGTCAAGCGCTCATTCAGGAATGGAACAATATTCCACAGGCAGAAATCAACACTTTAGTCAATTCTATGCGCCTGCGATGCACTGCAGTGGTCAGTTCAAGAGGTGGTCATACCCGTTATTAAGTTTTTTTTGTTTTTTTTAACCCTACCACACTTGGTCAAAATTTCTCCCAGTTTCTGTTAACCTATGGCCATGATTTTTGCACCAAACGATGCACCATGGAACACTCTTTAAACGCATATATAACAATTATTCCCCCGGTTTGTTTTCATCAAGTTATGTTCAAACAAAGTTAGCGGAAGTTTCTTATTTTGTTCAGTATATATTTCAATTTGCATCAATAGAACGAAATGGAGTTATAGTATTTTTCTCTTTTTAAAAAACCAAAGAAAAAAATGCTTATTATTAGGCCTATTGGTAGGGTACGTTCGAGCAAAAACGACCACTCACGATACCCAAGTGATAATTTTCTTTTCTTTGGGACTACGTAATTGGTCAGTTTTGTGAGTTTTGTAGATGGGGAAAGTCTACTAATCAAGCGTTTTACAGAATTACTTACAGTACTAAAGTGATAATATCCATTACGATTTTGAGGGGCGTCCGCGCGGTTATCAGACAATACCTTGTGATCTTAATAAAAGAGGCATGTCTTTTTAGTGTGTCTAGACACAGTGTCTGGGGACCGTCTAAATATACACCTGCCAATCAGGAACCACAGGTACAGGCCACGAAAAGAAAAGACCAATTAACCAAGAACACACTCCGATTATTATTTCAGTACGTGGGTTAATTTATGTACAAAACATAATAGATATTTCAACACTGACAATGGTGGCTCATTTTGTATTGAAAAATAATATATGTACTTGTTGCCGGCTTACTGGGATGGATATTATTACAGAACATTGCGATGCATCCGCAAAAATCAGGTATGTTTTGTTTCTTAATTTCGAAGACTAATTCCTGACGTGACACGTTAGGTATTACGTAACCACCAGCTCGCCAGAGGGCGTATTCACTGGAATGGTACAAAATGGCTGCGCCCGTTATATATAATAGCCGTCACATTTAAGCGTTTTATTAATTAACTATACGATTATACTTGTTGATATTAAACAATAATGTGCGTTATATATCGTTGAATATGCATACCAGGCCAAATGCCTTAATTGTCCCTTCCTTTAAGGTGTTGACAATTCTTTAATTAAAAAATAAAATGTCGTTCCAAAAACCGAACTCTTTTTTTTTTCTTATGTTTCTCTCATCTTAGTTTTTAAAATTAATATTTAGGGGGAAAAAAGAACATATATAACATTTTTACATGTATTCATAGGGTGAATGTAGTAAAAAACCAAAAACATGAACCACTCCCCACAAAACCCCACAAACCCTGTCCATTACCTAATTGTTTTGGAATGTTACCGGATTTTTTTTTTTTTTTAAAGGCATTGATTACTTTGTAGAGAAATGCATTATTAAAAGCTTCTGAACATTGTGTATTTTGACCTTGAATCAAGATTTAATATATTGTTTGTTTTCGACATAATATAGACAAACATACCAACCAACAGAATCCACATACAAGTATATTAGCTTCTGGGAAAGCATTTCCTTCCTAATGAATGAACTACAGATGTCTCTTTCACACAAATCACTTACGAATACAGATATGTATCGTGTATGCAGGGGTTGTGGGGGGGGGGGGTGGCGGTGGAGTGGAGTGGAGTGGGTCAAAACCCCTCCCAGCTCAAAGCAAATTATATATACTGAAACAAAAAAGAAACTTGACTTGGAATACATATAGCACAGGGATAAATTAATAGAAGTTTAAGAACAAGAGTTTTCGATTATAGTATCCTTTGAGTATAAACGACACAACAACAAAACCGTGGGAGTTAACATTACTTTATTTTAGCAGTAGCCTAAGCATCATGACGTCATGGGGTATTATTTTCCAAAATAACAAGCGATCGACAGATTAGTAAGTCGATTACAGTCAGTAACGTGTGTGACCACCTCGAACTTCCACTACAGCTCTGCAACGTCTTCTCATAGACCGTAGGAGTTGTGTAAACACCCGCACCGGAAGTTGACGCCATTGCTGTACAAGCGCCATCCCAAGCTCTCGGAGATTCTGGGGTGGGTTCCTGATGTTTTGAAGTTGTCTGCCAAGTTCATCCCAAATGTGCTCGATAGGATTTAAGTCTGGTGAGCGGGACGGCCATTCCATGACATTCACACCGGCATTACGTAAGAAGTTTCGTATCACGGCTGCTGTGTGGACGTAGCATTGTCATGCTGAAACGTTAGTCCTGATCCATGTGCGCGAAGAAATGGAAGGAGCTCTGGCTATTCCACTGTCTTTGAGTGAATCTCACATGTCTCCGTGCCCAGTGTAAATGCTGAAGATGATGATTTGCCGTCAAAATGGGTCCAACGTAAGGTCGTCTGGCACGAAGTCGTGCAGCGCGCAACCGGTTTCGAATGGTCTGTGCTGTCACCCTCCCCCTGAACAATAATACAATACATAAAATCAAGGTAAGTATATTTTTAAACTTTGTATAGATGTGTTTTAAAAACTACAATTAATTCTGGATGGAATTTGAAAGATTCCAAAACATTTCTGTTGCCAGATATATGAGTACGGTACAAGACTACTTCATCCTTCCTGCACCTGTTGGATGACTGCCACTCTCCCATGGCTGCCCTGACAGATTGAAGCTTGTTCGCAACCGCACCGTCCCAATCATCTTGCCAAGTCGAAACGATATATATATTGGTTAATATGAAATTTAAAAGCACTGTAGGGGACACCAACATGGACACGGGCAAGTTCAAAGCAGACTTGGCAGCAACATCTGCCTTTTCGTTACTCTTAATACCAACATGGCTGGGTAAACCTACCCAACAAAATAGGGGCGGGACGTAGCCCAGTGCTAAAGCGCTCGCTCGATGTGCGGTCGGTCTGGGATCGATCTCCGTCGGTGGGCCCATTGGGCTATTTCACGTTCCAGCCAGTTCACCACGCCTGGTATATCAAAGGCCGTGGTATGTACTACCCTGTCTGTTGGATAGTGCATATAAAAGATCCTTTCCTGCGTTGCACTATTTAAAACCACCCATAACACCAATGACACAAAAAGTAACACAAATGACAATAAGTAACACCAATGACAAAAACTTAACAATTTTTTTTCACGAATAAATTAACTATGAAAACATTTCAGTTAAAACAAATTATATTACAGACAGTTTGAAATGTTATTAACCTTAAAATTGTATGTATGTTTGATATTAAAGTTGCAGGTCTGACATTTTGGAGGTGGCTATTTTTTCTTATATTTTACACTTATTTGTTTTTATCATTTCAAAAATAAATTGTCAATACATCAGATCTGCAACATTAATCAAACAGGTTTTAAAGCTCAATAATAAACACAATTACCACAACACAATCTAATGTTCATAAATGCATTTACTTGCAAACAGTGATCCAAGGCATTTAAAACATAATTATATTGACTATATAAACAAAGCGATAAAACACCATAATATTTATGTTGTAACGGTATGTAAATGTCTTACACCTGACATCCAATAGCTGATGATTAATAAATCAACGTATTCTAGTGGTATCGTTAAACAAAACAAACGTCTTCTGCACAGGAAGACTATACTGTTAAACAAGTAGGCATTATTCAAATATATATCACAAGTTTAAGTAATACGAGTGAGTGGCAAAGATAAGTCAATGTCGGAACTACTGTATTTATTCCAGGATATACATGCAGAGGTGTGCCTGAATCATACCCAGATAGGCAGCAAGGGTAGAATGTATGTGATTTGTGATGTATTATTCATATTTCAATTAATTTGGAATACTTATTATTGTTAACATGAGACATGATGTTAGTACAAACTAGTTCAACTCTTAATTTGTTTTCAGTTAGTTCCCAAATGTCAGACAGAATCATAAAATGTCTTCTGTTGGCTGGCTGTCGCTTTGGGATGATACAAAGAATGTCATCCTCGGGATACCAACTAAAATCAAAGTTGGCCATAGGAATCTATTTTGGCCTACGCTAGCCATACATTTTACTTGGACATCACTTTCTTCAATAACTTATGGCTTAAGGTCATATGTCAGAACACAGTACTTATCTACATGGTTGTTATTGGTGATGTCTGGTCTGTCAAGAGACGTAATTGTGCAATTACCATGAAAAGATGTGCCTGAAGTTTGTGCATTTGATGCAGAGTACGTGTTAGATATGTTCATGGTATGTGCCGGCAGAAGGTCAGAACAGTGAAATCGTTAATTTGATAATATGGACAATCCAAAATACTTTGCACATACAGCTTACACCTCTACATTACAACTTACCTGGGACAAGAGAAATGACCTGGTGAATCTTCATTGTTCCTTTTATTGTCGGCAAATCACCTATGTGAGCACTGTCATGATTGTTCTCCTCAACTGTAGAACATTCATTAAAAATAATGAGATGACAGTTCAGCGTACAATGATTTTGCATCATATATGTCTGTTCCAAGTCTTACCAATATGTCAGCTGTTCGTTTCAGTGTACCACCAACACCATCTGGAGCACCCTTCCCATGGGAAGCTTAAAACAAGTGCCAAGAAACTGCACTGAATCCCATTGTGAAGGGACAGAAGAAAGATAATGAAGTTACCTCTTTGTTTATGTTGAGTTGCAGGTCTATCATTGAACACTTGCAAAGTACTTAAGGATACTTCACTCTAATCATTTCAAGTATGGGTTTCACGAGAGCCCAAACAAGGCTGGAGGGTCGTGTTGCTTTGAAGGGAATATGGAACAGAATGGCATTATCTCATCACCAACATACACAACACGTATGAAGAGAGGCTTGCTGATGAGAACCTCCAAAGTATACAGATTGGATTTCACGGGCATATTTACAAGAGAAAGTTTCACTGATGTCAATGTGCAACATGCAATATTTAGTTTCAAGTTGTTTCGTCATACTTATGTAAATTCTGTACTGACTTTGTGTTGAAAATGTTTTTTTTATTAATATTTTTTATTATTGAAAATCATCCTGCAGTTTGTCAAGGTTAGAAATCACTGCTTCCTTTATGGTTACATTTACAGTTTCAGCAGAAGAAGATTCCCCAGATAATGAGATTTGCTAACACGTGGAACCTTCTTCAATGTCCACTGCAAGTATTAGACTTCAGTCTAATCCCCCAGATGCAGTTGGATACAGTGTTAGTTTGCAGTCTTCACACGTGCCATACGCACATGCTTTAGAGGTTACATCACAAACAATGTGGTTTGCCAGCACCTCAACATGGCTGATTGGAATATCATTAAATTGTTTTAACTTGTCAGCCATAAATTGAAGATTTTCATGTCACTTACATTGACACGTCTGTCGATCCAGTTATGTTGGCTCTACTGCCCATAAGGGCCTTAGGTTACAAAACAATGAATAATTCACCTTGTTCGAACTTACTTACTTAATCCCCTTCGTGCTTGTGACGGTACATACTCTTAATTTGTTTTCGCCTGTGGCGATTTTAATTGTGTTAGAGGGCCGTGTGCAGTTTAATTGCACTTAGCTAGCTGGGCAATACGTAATACTTCTGCGCGACGGTCCTCGATCGGTACGCCTAATACACACCCAGCGAGGTGCGGAGGCCATGTGGCTAGTAGTTACGTAATATCTCCGGTAGTGCTGTTTATGGCCAGGAGATTGCTCGCGGTTGGCGACAGCCAGACTGACGATCAGAGAGAAATATACCGACTCTAGTAGAGGTAGAATATGAGATGATACGTGAGGTACCGCCTTGTACCCCCAGGCAAAATCCTGATTTATAATAAATAGCTAGTGTTTTAGAGATATCGAGGAGAACGAAAAGGACGGCCCTCAGGGAACGTAGTCCGTTGGACTTTGGTAAATATTTTTATTTCTGCTCAGTGTATAAACTTGATGTGATTGATGTGACTTTAAATATTTTGATACTGTATTATACCAATATTCTTTAGACAGTGTCTTCGGTCATCTGACGAAGTAAATCGTAGACTTTTTGTTCTAACATCATACGAGTATTTGGTAATATAAAGCTTAGCCAGTCATCCTAGACGACCTAGGTAAACTGTAGGTTATTGTCTTTATTGTGATAGGTACCAGTATTAATTCTGTGTTGCAAGATTACTGAAAGAGTAGTTAAGGGTTAATTAAAAATTAACCCGTTAGGAATAGAGCTGTAATTCCTTTATTAATTAAGTTCCCCTGGAAGCGTTTCTAAATTATCACACGTTACTGAACGAGTAGTAGGGTTAATTAAAAATTAACCAGTTAGGAATGGTGTTGTAATTCCTTTATTAATTAACTTCTCCTGGAAGCGTTTCTCAATTATCACACGTGTGGGTGTGGTGTAACAGTGAAGTGATTCGCATATTGTGTAACTAGACCCCTAGAGATTAACTAATTAAGTGATCAGTTCTGGGTTGTTATTATTGCTGTTATTAATTAACTACTACGGCTGTACATTTGTCAGCGTAGGATAATACAGATTCCAAAGTGTATTGTGTTTTGTTGTGTTTCTAGTGAGCTAAACGTGCTATAATAATATATACTTTATATAAGATCGTATCTCTGATCATACCTAGACGAGCCATACTAGGGTTTAACAGCCTGTTACAGAGAGATCTAATAGATATACAGTTAGGAGAGATATTTTGATAATCGTGTTTTATTCAGTTACGGGAATTATAGAATCGCCGTGACAGTGCTAGAAGCACATAAGGCTGTAACCAGAGATCGCCACTGCTGCCTGTCTTTTGCCAGCTTCTCCAGCACCCCCTAGCTCAGACTGCTCTCTCGGATTTCCTTTTCTACTGTCGTCCTCCATGTTTCTTTCGGTCTTCCTCGTTTCCTTTTTCCAGGAGGGGTCCATCGGAGTGCCACTCTTGGTGGGGCTGTTTGGGGCATTCTGATGACATGGCCAATCCAGCGCCATCTTCGGCACTTGATCTCCGATACCAATGACTGTGTGAAGGTTTGTTTATGGAGTTCTTCGTTGGTTATGATGTTGGGCCAGAAGATATTCAGAATCCTGCGAAGGCACCGATTTTGAAAGACCTCCAACTTCTGAACGATGGTCTTGGTCATTTTCCAAGATTCTGCTCCATACAGTAGAGTGCTTAAGACAGTGCTTTTAAAAAGGTGTATCTTTGTCTTCAATCTAATCCTGGTTGCTTTCCAGATGTTTCGGAGTGATGCAAAGGTCTGGCTTGCCTTGGAGATTCTTGAGTGGATTTCTGTTTCCATCGGCTGTCATCTTAAGCCAAGGTAGGTGAAGTCATCAATTTCTGTAACTTTGTCACCATGAAGGATGATGGATTCGTTGGACTTGGTGTTCATTCTCATGAGTTTAGTCTTAGGAATGTTAATCTTAAGTCCAATCTTCTCTGCAGTGGTTGCTAGGTCTCGTGTCTTGGCCTGTATGTCTATATGACGGTGAGAAAGTAAACAGATGTCGTCTGCGAAATCCAGGTCTTCGAGCATGCTTGTGAAAGTCCACTGGATCCCTCTTCTTCCTGATTGTTCCATATTCTTCATGATCCAGTCTATCCCAATTATGAACAAGAATGGTGAAAGAATACACCATTGTTTTACCCCAGTGTTTATATTGAAAGGGTCACTAAGAAGGTTGCCATTTATAAGTTGAGAACAGAAATCTGTATATGACAGCCTGATGATGTTAACAAGTTTGGAGAGTATGCAATAGTGTCTGAGTATCCGCCAGAGCGATTCCCTTTGAATACTGTCAAAGGCTTTTTCAAAGTCGATGAAGTTGACATATACTGTTGAGTTCCACTCCTTGCTCTGTTCCAGGATCTGTCTCAAAGTGAAGATGTGGTCTCTGCAAGACATTCCTTTCCGAAACTCAGCTTGTTCTTGACGCATATCATTTTCTAATGCAGTGGTTAGGCGACTGTATGATTTTGTTGAAGACCTTGCTGGTGAGTGACAACAATGTAATTCCTCTCCAGTTGTTACAGTTGGTAAGATCTCCTTTCTTTGGCAGTTTGACTAGTATGCCGGTTTTCCAATTTGCTGGTATATCTTCTGTCTCCCAAATCTGCTTGAAGATCTCAATCAGGATTTTTGGTGTTTCATTTTCTTCTGCTTTTAGCATTTCTGCAGTTACCCCATCTGCACCTGGTGCTTTTCCATTCTTCACAGCTCTAATGGCATTCTTCACTTCCGTGAGTGTTGATGGATCAATATTCATGTCAAGGTCTTGGTCTGCTTCTGGAATTTCTGCTAGGCTGTTTGGTTCTGCTCTGTTCAGTATGCTTTGGAAGTGATCTTTCCATCTGGCTAACTTTTTGGTCTCGTTTATTATGATGTTTCCATTCATATCCTTGACGGGTAGGTCATTATGATGGTTTCTTCCCCTCAGAGTTTTTGTGATTCTGTATAGAGTTTTCGAATCCTGTCTTTGTGCAGCTTGCTCTGCTTGATCTGCCAAACTCTCTATATCTTGTTCAAAACCCCTGCACAAAAATTCCGATGCAAATTGATTTAAACTTTCTGTCAAAAGCCTTTGTTTTTTTATTTTTGTTACATGTTATTGTATTTGTCTTACCTGTTGTAAGCCTGCTAATATCACCACGAACAAAAAAAAACCTCTCAACATGTAGCATGTAAAGGATTTACACGTTCCTTTCGATTAAATGCAAACGTATCCAAAGAGGAGTTCCACCTTTTTCTGTGAAAAGGGGAGCTGACGCTCTGCCAATTTTCTCAGCTTATATTTTATAATGATTTTTTCCACGTAGAAAACGAAGAGCTGTTTATTTCGCCAACTCCTTGTAGATCTATATCTGGAGTTTGTTTTATGTCTGCTAATAAAGCAAAATGGAAAATTAATGTACGTTTAATAGTGTTAGGCCTGTGGGTCCAGTTTCAAAGGACCTGCTTTGTTTTGCGTCTTGGACAAGTGCCCATGGATTTGGATGTCATTTTAATCTGAAGACGTTCATATCGTTTTATAAATCGTCTTGACCTTTTACATTCCAACTCTTATTATTTTGGGGGGTTTTCAAGGCAACATTGTACACAATCACGTGCAACCATCCTTCTTCCTCAACGATTTGTTCTGAAAATATTTTTAATTATTGGTTTATTATGTTATGCAAAGAAAGAAATATTTTGTTTAACGACGCACTCATCACATTTTATTTATGCCAGGCATATTGTTAAGATAATGAAAGGAAACTCGCTTCCACCCCTCCATGAGCTACTCCTACTGATAAAACAACAATTAATATTTTATATGCACTTTGCCATAGACAGCACAGTACATACCACAGCATTTGATACATCAGTCGATGGACGCTAGTTGTGACGGTAATAATCCCTATGGTAGCCAGATTTGATCCTACAACCCAAACACCTCGGGAAAGCGTTATACTAAGCTAAATCCTGTCCCTATTATGTTATGCATTTTGCTACTTTTCTATTTCATTACTCTTTTTTATGATGATTAGATGAAATGAGTTATCTCCCATAGACCATCGATGTTTTTTCTTTTCGTAATAACGTCATAGAGTAACATCAGTGACACAGTATCTGAAGACAACACTTTCAAATGTAATAACATCATAAATATTGGACCAATATATTAGAAACAAACACAATTCAAGGTAAACTAAAATGTCATAAATATAAAAGAAAGAAAACTGTTCGTAGATTGATAATTTTATTAATGATATACTTATATAAATATCCAATTGGATCAGTGACGGGTAACACCAATGAGATTTTTAACATTTTTGGGTGGCTAGTACAGTAAATTTGAAACTGGAATTAAAACTATTAGCATAATTTCATTACTCTATAAATATAAATCTATAAATATAATCATTAATTTAAAAAGCTAAAAAACCCACACCAATTCATACATTCATAATTTAGATGCTAAAGACAACAAAAAAAAAGATACCGCAATTATAGAATAACCGATATTGCTTTATACTATATTTAAAATCATTTGTAGGGAACACCAACACTGGCATGGGGCAAATTCAAAGCAGACTTGGCAGCAGAATATATCTGCCTTTTCTTTGCCCTTAATGCCAACATGTGTGGCTCGGTACCCAACAAGATATAACATCTTTATTAGCAGTGGATAAAAAGACACTTTCGTATCACTATACCAACCAAGGGATGCTCCAGCTTCATGTATTGTAAAGCCTGGAGACACTAAAGTGAGTATGTAAAAATAATATATTTGGATGCATACGAATCATTAATTTCTTCCAGGGCTTTAATTATTGCCCAAATTTCTGCAGTAAACATAGATGCCAAGTCGGGCAATCTTATGGAAGTTATTTTGTCTGATGGAAAAACTAGCAGAAGTCCCTATCTCGTAATCTGTCTGTGTAAACAGAAATGTAATCACGGTACCTGTCTTGGATTTCCATAAAATGTTGTTTATCAATAAATGAATGAATGAATGAATGAATGAATGTTTAACGACACCCCAGCACGAAAAATACATCGGCTATTGGGTGTCAAACAAATAAGGTGATGATCAACATCAATATAAAAATTCAAGATATAAATAAAAACGGTGTAAAGAACTGTGCAAAAAGACAAATACAAATATCACAGATAGATACTGACTTTTACTCAAAACTTCAATTTGTGCTGTATTGGCCATTCTCAAAGAGAATGTTACACCCCTGCACCACGGTGAGGTTACAGCACGCGCAGAGGTTTATCAATAACTGCATCTGTGCAATCTTTCTTCATACGCACAAGATCAAATACAATTTGGGGTGGTTTGCTGCACCATTTAAGGTGGCAAAACAAAATATGAAGGAGTTTCCAAAATGTCAGTTAAAATGTAATTGATAAAAACTGCTTAATGCGAAGATCAAATGTTCGGATAGTATCAAATAACTTCTTCTTTTTTTTCTTCTTTTTTTGATATCAAACACCGCATAATGCGCAGGATGTTTTGACAATGATTTAATCTTAATAGCATACTGCAGAGAAAGCTTTGCACGTCTAGAACCCAAACTAGGTTCATGTGCATCAACGTACAAGCTCTCCATTGGCAAAGCCCAAGTCCCCGGTTGTGTATATGATCTAGCATTTGCAAGTACGAATTGCGTGTTGACCCACACACAATGTACCCATAATCAAGTTTAGACCTAACTAAAGATCGATAGAGTCCGAGCATGACCTTTCGATCTGCTCCCCATTCAGTCTTGCCAATACGTTTTAAAATATTGATGGCCTTTTAGCCCTTCTTTTTAACATATTTTAAATGGGGGACAAAAGATAGCCTCCTATTAAATATAACTCCAAGAAATTTGGTCTCCTCCGAACTGAAATCAAAATTTTATTCAGAAACAGCTGTGAATCTAAATGGTGATCTCCTTTCTGGCAGATATGCATACAGATATTGAGAATCGAAATCCATTTTCAGTTGCCCATTGTTGAAGTTTATTCAAACAAAGCTGCAACTGTTGTTCAGTGATACTCATATCATATTGGACGATCTGTAGCAAATCTGAAAATCATCAACATATAACGAGCAATCAACACCAGGTTTTAAGCACTGGGTGATGTTAATTTTCGCAGAAAATAGATTTACCGACAGGAGGCTACTTTGATGCACATAAATGCTGTCTTTTTAAATTTGTTTATCTGAATCCACATTATACATTATCAAGCAATTTGTGCTACTCAAGATACCAGACAAGTCTACGGTTGATAATTCATTCCATGGTTTTACAGATGCAACTTGTCAAAGCAATAGGGCGATAACTGGTAGGATACCAGGCTTGGGGATAGGAATACTAATTGCTTTCCTTCAATCAAGGAAAGTTACCAGAATATCAAATTTTATTAAAGATGTTTAAAAGTTATTTAGATAAGTGTTTTAATAATTGATAATGTATTTCATCTGGTTCTACTGAGTATCGTGGGCTCTACGTAGAGCATTTTGCAACTCGTCCACAGAGAAGGGCCTGATGTAAACCTTAACATTCTCAGACGTAAAGTTAATAGGTTGCTTTTCAGCTTTATTTCTAAAAGTTGTAAAATTATCTGTATTGAAAGCTGAAGAAGAGTTATGTGAAAAGGTGTCTGCCAAGGCATTGACAATGTCACGTCGAGACGAGAGACATCTGTACCATTGACAGACAAATGATGAACAGTGTTACTGGATTCTTTCCCTTTGATTTTACGGATCCTATTCCAGACAGATTTGACTGATGTTTGAGAAGTCAAGTTGGAAACATAATTCCTCCAAGATGACTTCTTAGTCTGTCTGATTTCTCTGAAAGCCTTAGGCTTAAACATGCGAAAGGCATTCAGGTTATCCCTGGTAGGTTCTCGTTTGAACCTCTCGAGGACCCTGTTTCGTTCTTTGATTGCATCTTTATAAGTATCATTAAACCATGGCTTATTGAAAAATTTTGGTACTGCCGAAGTCTTAGGAATTGTTGCAGACGAGTGCTGCATAGATGCTGAAACCGATCCCAATCTGCCTTCCCCAGCTTTCACCTCTAATCCCTTTCAAGAGATGGTAGTCCATAATTCTCCCAAATAATTGGAAAATGATCACTACCACAAGGGTCTGGTCCTACTCTCCAGGAGAAATCAACAAAAGGTGATGGACTACAAAGGGTTAAATCAATGGAAGTAAAAGAACCACTTGCAGAATGAAAATATGTATGACTTTTATTATTAAATAAAACTAAGTCATTTTTGAGAATTAAGAATTCCAATTGTGTATCTCTGATATTTACATCCTCGTATCCCCACAAAGTGTGGTGGCCATTAAAATGTCCCATAAGAATAAAAAGTTTTGGGATCTGATCAGTGAGATCCTGAAGATCTTTAGGACCAAAGTTGTAATTATTTCGAGGGTTTTGAAGCGCTATCTTTAAATAGAAGTGTGCGTCATTAAAAAAAAAATGTATGACGTCAAATGCAGAAGTTTTTGTTGACGGAAGTATTTTTTATTGATAAAAATACAGCAATGTTTACAATTTGCCACTTTGCGGTAACAGTCCTTGGCTTTTGAAAAACAAAGGCGAGTGAAAAATCGCACACCTCAAAACGCTTAGGCGAGTGAAAAATCGCACTCATCAAAATGCTAAGGCGAGTGAAAACCAAGCATTATTAATTTACGAAGTAATTGGTAAATGTAAAAGCAGAGACATATGTTGCAAAAAACGAACCAATAAACCAATAATGTTTTCTTCTAATTTTATGTTGTTTGGTTCATTATTGTAGTCTGACTTCTTTTCCCTTTCAGGGGTTATAATTTATTAAACAGTTTCAGGAGTAGTACTATAGGAATATAATTATGACATGTATACACTAATGCAGACAATTTGATTTTTTAATTACAATATGTACTATTCAGATAATTTGCTGCACACAGTTATATATATATATACCATTTCAGTATTAGATGGTTTGATTAACGTGCTAAACATAATTATATAGGAATCAACTTGTCTTGAATTTCATTATTATGTACAACGAACATGATTAGGATAGTTGGGATGGGAAAACCTACTGGTACCGAGGAGGTGGTTCATGAACTATGACCCAAACATCTCAGGTGTGCACTACCGACTCGTATTATTAAAACATGTTTTTAAATAACTCGTGAAATGTAGGCCTACAATTACTTCAAATGATAGTGTTGGTTGGGACATTGACATTAACGTGGCATTTTTAATTCAACAATTAATTCAACATTTTGTGACACGTCATTTGAGACTAGTTAGTAGTTACGAACGGCTCTGACTGCGTTTACGTCATTGATCTTGAACGGCCCCAATGTTGTTGATAACAAAATATACAAACTCTGTCATTACAAAGGATTTTATTCCAAACGTGGGGATGCCATAATAAAGATCATATCCCCCCCCCCCCCACCCCCATAATTTTAGACACCATCATCAATGGGTAATACGTTGTCAAGTAGACCAGCGTGTGCGTGCAGAATTCCAAGAGTAAAAATAATCTGACCCCGATAGCCCTGATTAAAGGTAGGGTCAACTCAAACAAGAGCCTTATGTGTTGGAAAGATGCATACCCGGACCACCAACACATACTGACATTTTAACAAATGAAAAACGCGTAATTTTAGAGTTAATAAAAAAAAACATGATTATTCCTGCTAACTGGGGGCAGCCATTTTGTTTCGTTTTTGTGACGTCCGGTGGTATAGCTTGGGGCGAAGTGACGTCAGCTCCGTCCATCTTCTCTATGCACAGTGTAAACAAACGCTCTAATTTACAAGGTGCTTCGCTTTCATCAACCTGACTTGTAAAACAACATAAATGACTTGATAGTATAATAAACTATTTAACTAAATATATTTCAGGTTACATCAACAGAACGAAATGGAGTTATAGTATCTTTCTTTTTTTAAAAATCCAAAGAAAAAATGCATAGTATTAGGCCTATTGGTAGGGCACGTTCGAGCAAAAACTACCACTCACGATACCCAAGTGATACTTTTCTTTTCTTTGGGACGACGTAATTGGTCAGTTTTGTGATTTTAGATGGGAAAGTCTACTTAATCAAGGGTTTTACAGAATTACTTACAGTAATAAAGCAGGGCGGTTGGTAATGTTCATTACGATTTGAGCTGTATCCGTACTGTTATCACACAATACCCTGTGATCTTCATAAAAGAGGCACGTCTTTTTAGTGTGTCTAGACACGGTGTCTGGGGACCGTCTGAATACACACCTGCCAATCAGGAACCACAGAAAGGCCACGGAAAAAAAAGACCAATTAACCAAGAAACAAAAGAAAAGAAAAGAAGAAAACACTCCGATTATTGTTTCAGTACGTGGGTTAATTTATGTACGAAACATAATACAGTTATTTCAACACTTTGACAATGGTGGGTTATTTTGTATTCAAAAATAATAATATATAATTGGTGCTGGCTTACTAGGATGGATATAATTACAGAACATTGCGATGCATCTGCAAAAATGAGATATGTTTTGTTTCTTCATTTTGAAGACTAATTCCTGACGTGACACGTTAGGTATTACGTAACCACCAGCTCGCCAGAGGGCGTATTCACTGGGATGGTACAAAATGGCTGTGCTCGTTATATATAATAGCCGTCACATTTAACCGTTTTATTAATTAAGTATACGATTATACTTGTTGGTATTAAGCAATAATGTGCATTATATATTGTTGAATATGCATACCAGGCCAAATTCCTTAATTGTCCCCTCCTTTAAGGAGGCTACAGACGCCACTATTTAATTCAATGCCTTTTCTCTTTTTGTCATAACTATATGAACAGTATAGGTAAGTTATCCGTATCAGACATTGTAAACTATTACCTTACAAAAGTGGACTGTTTCTAATTAATAGTAAAAACATTTTTTTTAGTATTATTATACGGATCTTTCTATCAGCTACATAAGGTAAATAGTGGCAATCAATATACAAAAGTATTTTACGTACACTGTTTGTTAAGTGTAACGTGCGTTATTTTTCACACTCGCCAGATTGAAATTACGTGCGCTGTACGAGCGCGATCGCACCCGCGCACCTTAAAAGGCAAGGTCTGTTTTATATGTAATTTTAGTTATCAAAAAGGATCTGTTGTAAACATGTTACAGTGGCATTAACAGTCCCTTTAAGTGAACTTTGTGTGTATCTTGGGGTAGGAGAGAGGTGTGATCAAATTGTTGTCAGTTTGGAAATTTATGTAGCTACACAGTTGCACACATTTTGATTTTGCATACTAAAAGATTACTTTGTATGTTTCAGACGTTGACATGGGCACTAGACATCGTGCTAGAGCATCGTTCATTCAGATTATTCGTGTGGAGTCCACTCAAGCAAACAAGTGCAGGAGACCCAACATCCAGCAGTTCCAGTAAGAGTTTTTCAGACTTATTTTTAATGTCTTGGTGGATAAAAATGAGTTTGTACAAATCGTTTTTAAAAAAATCTTGTGCACTTCTGAATGAATATGAAGCAGGATCTAGAACTCTTAATTGGTGGAGTGCTTGGATTAAATCATATCTCTGATTGTGTTTTCCCAACCAGTGCACCAGGAGTGATATATATCAAAGGTGTTTTGATGCAACAATTAAGTGATATATATACTGAACCGCAAAAGAAACGCGACACATGTGTGGCTGAGAAAATATGTTTCAATTTATTAATATCAAAGATAAATTTTGAAAAATCTGATAAAAGTCAATTTATTGGATGCACTTTGACCACAGTCTCTGGGTCGTTTGCCTGTGTTCAGGTAGTGGGGGGATCCAGCACATCGAGATTGTAGGGCGTGACATGTTCAATACCGTGTATGTCCTCCCTGGCTGTTCAAAACGGCCATACACCGTCTGTACATGGAGTGCACGAGGTGGTTCACAAAAGCCATTGGCACCTGTGCCCACACCCTCAGGAAAGCTGCCTCCAGTTGTACACGAGTTGTCGGCCGTGGGACCACCTGGTTAAGCCGTCTCTGGATTTCATCCCACAGGTGTTCAATCGGGTTCAAATCAGGGCTGAGAGCCGGCCACGGCATGGTTCTGATGTTGTGCTGACGCAGGAAGTCCATGGTGATCCTGGCCGTGTGGGGGCGAGCATTATCCTGCTGGAACACGTGGTTATGGTGACGCGTGAAGAAGGGCACTATGTGAGGTGTTAGAATCTGGTCAACGTAGCGCTGCGCTGTGATGCCATTCCCTCTGCCTGCACCAACATTTTGGAACAAATGGGGCCCAATTCTCTGATTCAGGCCTATAGCACCCCAAACCATGATGCTTTGGCCACCCCACGGGTCTCTCTCCAGGACACATGCGTCTCTGTAGCGTTCACCCCTCCTACGCCACACCCTCACTCTGCCATCCGAGTTGGAAACGCAGTACCGGCTCTCGTCAGAGAAGACTATCAACCTCCATTGTTGATGCCGCCAATGTTGGTGCTGTGTAGCCCACTGTAGTCGTGTCTGACGGTGGCGGGCGGTGAGGACAGGTCCTCGAGCGGGACGTCGGCAAAACAGGTTGTTGGCGGCCAGTCGACGTCGTACCGTGTCGTCACTAATGGGTCGCTGTCCAGTGCCAATGGTCGCGCGAGCTGTCATGCTGGCCGTTCTGAAGCGATCATGGAGGTGTTGCCGGTTGATGTAGCGGTCCTGCCTGGGCGTGGTCAACCGGGGGCGCCCGCTGCGGTGACTGTCTGCAATGCTGTTGGTGTTGATGTACCGCTGCTGTAGACGATGGATGGTGCTGACATGGACATTGTAAGCGTTAGCAACAACCAGGGCACGCTGCCCGGCTTGCAATCGGCCGATAGCTCGTTCTCTCTGCGCTGCTGACAATCGGGTCATACCTGATGCGTGCAAATTACGAATGCCAGGAACGCGGCTCAAGTTGGTTTTTATACCCATAACTCCACGAGATGCACGTGCATTTCGGTTTTCATGACAATTGTTTGCGACTGCCACCCACGGCCTTCGAGACAGGTGCGTTTTGGCGTGTCGTTTCATGGAAAGTTGAAAGGGTACCTGCAATTTGGGTCTCAGTCATAAACCAGCATGTCTTGTAATATTGATAGTTACATCCCCGAAATAAATTGTTATAATTTACCATATAGAAATGACATTTAAAAATCTCGCGTTTCTTTTGCGGTTCAGTATATATCAAAGGTGTTTTGATGCAACAATTAAGTGATATATATCAAAGGTGTTTTGATGTAACAATTAAGTGATATATATCAAAGGTGTTTTGATGCAACAATTATTCATTAATACTTGAGTAATGGAAAGATGCCACAGAACGGGAAATGTATTGTGCTTTACTTTGTTCAGTCTGTAGAGTGCTCATCTAAGGTGCAGGGACGGAATTTAGCTGAGTTGGTTGAATGCTCGCCTGAGGTGCTTGTGTCGTAGGATCGAACCACCTCGGTGGATCCATTCAACTGGGGTTTTTTTTTCTCGTTCCTACTAGTGCACCAGAACTGGAAAAAGGCCATGGTATGTGCTTTCTTGCCTGTGGGAAAACGCACATAAAAGATCCCATGCTGCATTAGGAAAAATGTAACGGGTTTCCTCCGATGACTGCATGTCAGAGTTACCAAATGTTTGACATCCAATAGCGGACGATTAATTAATGTGCTCCAGTGGTGTCGTTAAACAAAAAAACCCACCTAAGGTGTATTGGCCATAAGATCAAACCGCCTTGGTCAGCCATTTCTCACATTGTTTTTTTCTTCTGTCCTAACCAGTGTCCCCATGTCAAAGTCTGTAGTATGTACTGACCTGTTCAAAGACTTATTATGTTAACAAAATTCTAACCAGATAAAAATATTGTATTGCAGAGTAACAAAAAAATTATTTGTATTTAATTAATTAGTTTTTTGTTTGTAATGACAGAACAGCAAGATCAAGTTCCCGCTGCCTCACTGCGTGGACAGGAAACTGCACACCTCGCGCTTCACCACGCGTCGCCCACACACCACCTTCTAAACGAAACGTGGAAAACTAAATAAAATAACATTGATGAATTAAAAAAAAATCTTCTTTTCTTGTATATGCCAATGGGAAGTGGCAATGGGAAGTGGATACTTGTGGAAAAATAAGGCATAATTAGTTTGTGTTTGTGTACCAGCATTTTAAAATCAGAGCAGTAAGATTATCGCATTATCCACCAGAAACAATTTTAGTTTGTGCAGATTTTCTAGAAATGAGGCAGGTGAAAAAAAAGTCATCAACATATTTTAAACTCTGGCTGTTTTACATTATCATTCTGATAGTCAAGACCCTAACAAATTTATCAAGTATCATGGCTGTCTATGAAAGTTGGTTAAGTAAATGCAACTTAATGTCCATTTGAGAAAAATGTTTATTCTATCTTGAAGTAGCTTGCATATCTCGATGACCCAGAAAACTATACTATACTCTTCAAAAGAAGAAACGCAAAACCACATTGTCGTAACATTTGGAGAATTGATTTAATTATTGAATGGTGAGTCCGATAATTACCAAATGTTGCAGGATTGTTCACAATTCACTCTAGTCCATTGTGAGTAAGTGATAGGACACACCACCAAGGTCAAGGTCATCTGGAGTCAATACCGGGTGTGGCCTCCGCGTGTGTTGACAACTGCCTGGCACCGCCTGCCCATTGAAGCAACCAGAGTACGGATGACGTCCCGGGGGATGGTGGCCCACTCGGCCTGCAAGGCTGCTGCCAGCTCGGGCAGGGTCTGGGGCTGTGGTTGTCGCTGTCGGAGGCGTCGGTCCAACTCGTCCCATAGATGCTCAATTGGGTTCAAATCCGGTGATATCGATGGCCAAGGAAGGACATTAATGTTGTTGTTCTGTAGGAAAGCCGTTGTGAGACGTGCTGTGTGAGGCCTGGCGTTGTCATGTTGGAACACTGCGTTGGCGTTGGCCATAACTGGAACGATGTGTGGCCGGAGGATCTGGTCAATGTAGCCCTGTGCATTCAGGTTGCCCTGCACGTGGACCAGGTCAGTTCTGCCAGTGTGTGAGATGGCTGCCCACACCATGACACTACCCCCGCCGAATCTGTCCACTTCCTGCACGCAGTTTGCCGCATAACGTTCACCACGACGCCTATACACGCGACATCTTCCATCATGACGTCGGAGCAGAAATCGGGACTCGTCACTGAACCACACCTGTCTCCATCGCAGTTGAGGCCATTGTCGATGAATCTGGCACCACTGCAGTCGGAGTCGACGGTGTTGTGGTGTTAAGATGACACCTCGAACTGGACGTCTGGCACGAATTCCTACCTCACGTAGGCGGTTCCGTATTGTCTGGTCGGATATCCTGCGCAAACCTGGTATTGCTGCGGTTGTGGAGGTGGCAGTAGTCAATCGTTCCCGAAGGTGGCGTACCCGGATGTAGCGGTCCTGCCCGGGGGTAGTGACCCGTGGTCGACCGGATCTAGGGAGGTCACGTGTTGATCCATGTTGCTGGTAACGGTCCCACAGTCTGGAGGTGGTGCTTGGGGACACATGGAATGCCCTGGCAACGGCCGTTCTGGATTCGCCTGCGTCTAGTCGGCCGATGGCATTGTTTCTCTGCGGTTCACTGAGACGTGGCATGTCCTGGATTGTCAACTGTCGGCCAGATACAGAGGCCAGGCAAGCGAACACCCTGCACTTTTATACTGTCGGTGTTCATGTTGCACGTGCAGACAACGCACGTGCAGTGGTGACATGGTTTGCACGTGGCTGCGTTTTTGCGAATATTCACATTTTGGAACTTTATTGTACAGTAGCTGCGTTTTATCGAATGTAACCGTGGGAATGTGTTTGGGACATGCAATGACCTTATATTCACAAAGCATGAACCGGTAGGAAACATAAAATCGGAGTTATAACCCATTTGTACCCTTTTGCGTTTCTTTTTTTGAAGAGTATATTAGAACGCTGTCCAGTGATATTTTTTGTCTTTGTCCTATTTTTTCTACTTTTTCTTCATATACTTAATTTTTTCCTACTTGTTTGTTTCAAAATGCCGCGAACTGCTGTTATTAAAGTATACATATTGCTTATATTATTATAAAAGTCAACAGTCAACTAGAGAGGAATTGGTGACCCTAACAACCTGACTTGTAAAACAACATAAATGACTTGATAGTATAATAAACTATTTAACTAAATATATTTCAATTTGCATCAATAGAACGAAATGGAGTTATAGTATTTTTCTCTTTACAAAAAACCAACGAATTTTTTTTATTAGGCTAATTGGTAGAGTACGTTATGCTTAGAGAATTTGTACAGAGCTGACGTCACTTCGCCCCAAGCTCTACCACCAGACGTCACAAAAAATGAAACAAAATGGCTGCCCCCAGTTAGCAGGAATAATCATGGTTTTTTTTTTATTAACTCCAACACATAAGGCGCTTATTTGAGTTTACCCTCCCTTTAACTATAGGTTTTATCTCCATCCTTCTGTTTGTCGCACATATAGTTTTCCTAAGGTTTTTTTTTTCTCAATGCCTTGAGATATTTCAAATAACTATAAGATTCATGTTATTTTGAGTAAAAACTGAGCACCATGAAAACATTTTAAAGTGTTTTCCCACTAATATAACTCTGGAATTAACACATTCGTTTTCCCATTATGAGCATGATTAATGTAGCTAAGTATTGTTTCAGTCCTACTTTTTCCTTCTAATTTACTACTTTTTCTAAATTTTCATTTCTACTTTTTTATAAAGGTGTGCTGGACAGCCTGCATTAGGAGCTTCAGCTCTTTGCTCCATATTCATAAATGTACATGATTACATACCTAAAAGTTATCTAATTCTAAAGTGCTAGTGTTTTTCTGTCAAACTCTTTAAGTGGACCCATTGTCAGATTATCCCCCTCCCAAACTGCCCCACAGCAATTACCAAATGCTTGACATTCAATAGTCTATGATTAATAAATCATTGTGCTTTAGTATCATCATTAAACAAAACATACGTTTATCATACGTTGACATACGTTTATGAATTTGGAGCCTGATAGGGTCACCCAAGCTGGATAAGATTGGTCAAATGGTAAGAGGCTATGGACTAATAAATATGCATCCGTGAATGAATGATGCCCTAATATGGATCACTGATGTAGATGAGCAGTGCAAAAATACTTTTATGGAGGTGGATAACTGTAACTCCATGCACATTAACTTGTGAGTGTTAGAAGAAGAAGGTTGTTTTGTTTAACAACGCCACTAGAACACATCAATTAATTAATCATTGGCTATTGGATGTTAAACATTTGGTAATTCTGACTCGTAGTGATACGAGGAAATTCGCTACATTTTTTCTAATGCAGCAAGGGATCTTTTACATGCACTTTCTCACAGACAGGACAACACATACACAGCCTTTATCCAGTTGTGACCGGCCTCGGTGGCGTCGTGGCAGGCCATCGGTCTACAGGCTGGTAGGTACTGGGTTCAGATCCCAGTCGAGGCATGGGATTTTTAATCGAGATACCGACTCCAAACCCTGAGTGAGTGCTCCGCAAGGCTCAATGGGTAGGTGTAAACCTCTTGCACCGACCAGTGATCCATAACTGGTTCAACAAAGGCCATGGTTTGTGCTATCCTGCCTGTGGGAAGCGCAAATAAAAGATCCCTTGCTGCCTGTCGTAAAAAGAGTAGCCTATGTGGCGACAGCGGGTTTCCTCTAAAAACAGTGTCAGAATGACCATATGTTTGACGTCCAATAGCCGATGATAAGATAAAAAATCAATGTGCTCTAGCGGTGTCGTTAAATAAAACAAACTTTACTTTTTATCCAGTTGTGGTGCACTGGTTGGAACGAGAAAAAGTCTACGAATAATGCTGACTTTTAATTATAAAAGATGACAAACAAGTGATAATCTTTTAAACATTTACTCCAATATAATAGTCATATTTATACGTAACACTGCATCACACATCATTTCACTCATTTATTGCTCTCACAAAATACTGTAACCATGTGCAAGCATTTAGAGATTATCACAGGTATGTAAAGTGAACAATGGTTATTTCCTGAGAGCTATTCTTGACTGGTTACTATTCATACAGCATACCTGTTAACAATTTGACCGGTTCCCACTCCATTGCATTTTAACTAGGAGCACAAAAACCTGGGGCCTAATTCACTAAACTCCTGCATCGTTGCGATCTCGCAGTGCAATGCTAAAAGACTTGCAAAGAGGATGCTTTGTTGTCTAGCAGAGCCTAAGATACCTTTGTAAATTAGGACAAATGTTTCCTAACACCACAGATCTTTCATGGATAAATAAATATTGTACATTAGTTCTATTCCAAATCATAACCTTTCACCTCGGAGCAACCCTTTTCTTCCCTCGTTACATCATAGAATATTTAATCTTCCAAAGTACACCTTGACAAAACTTGAAAACAGACCAACAGATTTCAAAAACAATTTGGCATTGCTGTCGCTTCATTCACTGTACTATTCCCTTCTGTGATGTGAACAGTACACTACTGTCCATTATGCAGAGGTGTCCTGTTAAAGCAAGATGTCATCTCGTAAGGCACATCTTATAACGAGGTATGTCACCAGTTCCTCTCTAGTGGATGTTCTGCTGCATATCCGCCATTCTTGAAAATCATTTCGGCTATCTGACGATAATTTTCATCCTGGTTGTGAACGGAACCTGAACAAAGAATGGGTACAAAAAATATTTGGTGATAATTGTTCTGTGATGTGTCTAAAATATGCTATTACGATGCTTGGTTGAGAAAAATGGAAGTAAGTCATTGCTGCCACATAGGCAACTTTGGGGGGAGGAAAGGTGGTCACAATATTTCATGCGAACCATTGTTCTGTTTGTCATGGAAATAGAAAATTCAAGAGAATTGTCAATAGGATACATGGTGAAGCAATATGTTTCAGATTTTAGTTCTAAACTATTTTTAACAAACCTTTCCAGACTAATTTTGTACACTACGTCAACAGTACATGTCGTAAGATGAGGTTACTCTCTGCTTATGCAAATACAATTCGGGTGATGGACAATCCATTGACTAGGTTAAAAGCAGGTGAACTTAACTGATCATCTAAGATTTAAGAGGGGTGGGACGTAGCCCAATGGTAAAGCGCTCCCTTGATGTGCGGTCGATCTCCGCTGGTGGGCCCATTAGGCTATTTCTCGTTCCAGCCAGTGCACCACGACTGGTATATCAAAGGCCATGGTATGTACTACCCTGTCTGTGGGATGGTACATATAAAAGATCCCTTGCTGCTAATCGAAAAGAGTAGCTCATGAAGTGGCGACATCGGGTTTCCTCTCTCAATATCTGTGTGGTCATTAACCATATGTCTGACGCCATATAACCATAAATAAAATGTGTTGAGTGCGTCGTTAAATAAAACATTTCTTTCTTTTTTCTAAGATTTAAGAAAAATGTCCCCTACAAAGTCTTTGATTGGCACCATGGGGTCTTTTATATAAACTTCACTACATCCAGCTCTAACGTGTCCAAGAGTCGAAAATATGAAAGTATTTTTGGTGACACAGATATTTGTTTCGAGCGGCCCCAACCCACCCACCCCGGTTTTCAGGCACCCAGTTATGCAATGTGAATCTGCATTTTCAATCAAAAGAAATAAAAAGTAAAGTATTAGGGATAATTCAACTGAATTACAAAATGTTTCACTAACTCACCCAGTGTAATATTTGCTATATTGTCATTAATTCGTTTTGCAGCATCCTGACAGAAAGACTTTGTTAGAAGAAGCTGAAAAACAAGTTTAAATAATATTTTTATTTGACATAATATTATTGTTTCCTGTGAAAATGGCTACAGAATTTTTTTTTTTTAACACTGCAGAAAAATAGCTGTGAAATCCAGGATGCTGTCATTTGCTGACCAATATACACATAAACATTTACCTTTTCCTAGTTATAAATGATTATGTCAAATAAAATATCAATCTGTTGCTGTACCACAAACCATTATCAAGTGATAAATTTAGTCGTGCTGCAATCTCAAGTATAAATGTAATTATTTATGTGTTTAGAATAGATCCGTTTACATTTCTTCTAGTGACAAACTGTTTTATTGTCCCAGATCTCAAACAGCAATGTCAGGGGTGGGAGCCCTGAATCAGTGCTTTAAATATAATAAATGTATAACATGTACGCACACACGCACAAGCCTGGACCTCTGACAATTATATACATAGAACAAGAGAATTGGTGAGGTACATGATACGCCTGCGAGGAGTTTGATGGGAAACCATATGATGTTCAGAATATGCACAAATTATTTGATTTATTTGTATCACAGAGACTTAGTAACTGTATGTGACACACCAACATCCCAAGTTGTTCCTACATGTGAGGATTGATGGTCCTGTATGAAAGACATCTTCCAGACAAGGATTTACTGTTATGTCAAGTAGACCGTGAAAGTAGGTCACAGTGACCTAGTAACAATATGCTACACACCACCATCCCAAGTTGTTCCTACATGTGAGGTTTGATGGTCCTGTATGCATCTGTATGCAAGATATGGTCTGGACAAGGATTTACTGTTATGTGCAGTAGACCGTGAAAAGTGGTCACAGTGACCTAGTAACAGTATGCGACACACCGCCATCCCAGGTTGTTCCTACATGTGAGGTTTGATGGTCCTGTATGCAAGATATGGTCCAGACAAGGATTTACTGTTATGTGCAGTAGACTGAAAAGTAGGTCACAGTGACCTAGTAATAGTACGGAACACACCGCCATCCCAAGTTGTTCCTACATATGAAGTTTGATGATCCTATATGCATCTGTATGCGAAATATGGTCCGGAGAAGGATTTACTGTTATGACCGTGAAAAGTAGGTCACAGTGGCCTAGTAATAGTGTGCGACACACCGCCATCCCATGTTGTTCCTACATGTGAGGTTTGATGATTCTATATTAATCTGTATGTAAGATTAGTCCAGCAAGAAATAGTTAACAGATGGACGGACGTAAGGACAACACCACATCATAATACGACCCATCATAGATGGGCGTATAAAAAGTATTGTATGTGGGTACTAGAGTAGCAAATATACATAATTTGATCTGGGATTTTATAAAGAAATGAGAATGGACGAGAATTAGAAGATGAGACATGATTACACGCTATGAGTATATTTCCTTTTCTTGTTTCCTATTATAAGCCATAACAAAACAGGAAAATTAACCATGCTTCAACTTGGTTCACATCTCAATCCTTTGCATTGTCAGCAAAACGATGGTGACGCGTTGTTGCTGCATCAAGGATACATCTTTTATATGCACTTTCCCACAGACAGGAAAGCACATACCACAGCCTTTGTCCAGTTGTGGTGCACTGGTTGGAACCAGAAAAAAAAACAATAAGCTGAATGGATCCACCTTGGTGGTTCAATCCTGCGACGCAAGCATCTTGAGCGAGCTGAGCTAAATCCCGCCGGGAGAGAAGTAGTAGAGTACGAGACATGATTACACGCTATAAGTATGTTTCCGTTTCTTGTTTCCTACTATAAGCCATAACAAAATTGGAAGATTGGTTCACATCTGCAACCTTTGCATGGTCAGCAAAATGATGGCGACACTTCGTCGCTGCATCAAGGCAATTAGCAGTATCCACTGATGATTAATTCACGCAAAGTTTACTCAGTAACTGGATTATGCATTGTCCTCCACCCAGTTGAAATACAGATCAATATATGACACACCCTCCTATATAACTTATTAATATTGTATGTGTGCAATGTTATATGATGGAGAGTAGATTACAGGGCTAAGATATATTTCCATTGCCTATAATTATGTTAAATTTACCTCGTGATCTGCATTTCTTAAGCCAATGCAATACGACCGAGATGACCTTCCAATGCATGCTGTCATGGCATAAAGGTCAATTGCAATATCTGCTATTCTCTTCAAATCCATCTGTTCATGAATGATTTTCTGAAAGAAAAAGAAAAGAAAAAAATCTAAAAAAAAATGTTATATTAATTAATTTTTTTAATTAACCACCACCATCATCACCCCCCCCTCCCTCCCCCCCCAATGAAAATACAAAAAACTCACCCCAAAACAACAACATAAAACCCCAAGCAAACAAAAAAACACAACCCATACATCTGGTTTTAATAATGTAATATATCAGCAATGAAATAAGTAGTATAAACAGTACCGGTACATTAATTTAATGAATTTAGTGCATCAAATCATATGGTGCTGAAATATTCACACCACCAACATAGCTGTGTGCAGATTCAAACAAGATCTAGTTTTAATAATACTTCTTGCTGTTGCGGTGGTGCTTCAGGTGCGTTTGCAGTGTGTGGGTTCAGGGGTCAAAGATATATATTCTGGGCGAGCATGACCCAAATCCCCTAGAAACTTTGTTTATCAGTCTTGACCCCCTACCCTACAACCACCAGGGCTCACGCGACTGGGCTAAGTGAGCCCAAACTTCGCTCTGACCAGCCTGACTTCGCCGTGCCAGTCACTGTAAGGCGAAATCTGTATCGCCTTTTTAAAAATAGTCATCACTTGCAATGTACACATCACGGACGAATGGTGAAGACCTTGAGAAACACCTATTCATAGATAATAAGTAAGTGTGAAGTGTCCGAGTGTTTGAAAAGAAGACTGGCGCCACAAAATCATGCAACATGCTCACAGATACCGATAGACTGTCTAACTCAGACAACACCCGTGTCGGGCACTAATAGATGGCCTAAACGTGCTACTGACTGTTGTCAGGCTCCACCGGAAAATTCATTTAAAAAAAATTAGTTTGGAGCAGCAGACCTCCACGTGAAAAAAAAATGCGAGGAGTAATGAACTACTTTTTTGCAGACTTTGTCATAATAAATAAATTCAAAATACAAAACAGATGTCGAAATTATAAAATAATACAAGCAAACCTGTCGCAGTGGATTTTTAATGTAAAAGGTAACCTGTCCTACACACCCGACGGTCACCTAAACTGGATCTCCAAGTTGCTAAAGTGTCCGTGTTAAGTGACCACTGTAAATTCTATAAACATTTTGTTTTATGTTAAACAACAGTGACAAGGAATGAATGAATGAATGAATGAATGAATGTTTAACGACACCCCAGCATGACACCCCAGCATGAAAAATACATCGGCTATTGGGTATGAAACTATGGCAATGCAAACAAAGTGATGATCAACATCAAAATAGAGCACATATCCTTCAGTTAGCAGTACAGATGGTGAACATTTTTTTTATTAATAATAAAAATTAAAATGCAGATTGTAAAAGTTGCACCTGTATTAAAATAACTTCTTTTTGTGCATTTTATTTTTTTAGATTAAAAATTCAAGTCTCCCTGCTGTTAAAAACTTCGCCCTCTCTAAAGTTCGAGAGAGAAGTGACTTTGCTCTATGATTTTGACCTCGCGTGAGGCCTGAACCACCCTATGGTTTCAAAGAACTAGCAACCTACCATTACTGGAATGGATGGGACGTTGTGTTTTAGTCGTTTTAAAACATTTTGAGGTCTTTTTTGAAGCTGATAAATCTAGCTTCATATACATGTATTGCACAATATTTTTGTCTCTTACTTTTTTCCTTAAAGGGAGTAAAAGACATCCTTGACTGTGGCCCACTTCCACTCTAACCAATAAGAAGCATATAACTACTTTCAAATTGATAAATGCAAGTTATATCGAGTCAACTGTTTCAAACAAACCTTGTAGTTTATATGTAAATTTTAATGGTAAATTCCCTGTGAACATATTCTCAATGACCACATTCATAAACATAATGCTAAACTTTGCATAGGCGATGGAAGTGAAGAAGTATACTTTTAAGATAAATGTTACAACATGTGTAATTTTTATGCTTGTAAACAAAAACCTACATTTCCATATTTGCTGAGAACGACTTCAACAGTTTTCTGAAATCTCAAAACACCACGTTCAAGCTCAATAGCTTCTATCTGAAAATAAATCATAAATAATAACAACATACATTTAAATTTTTTATTAGAAAATACTTTTATACAAGGTAATTAAGAGTCAAGGATCTTAAATATACATCAACAAAATGGCTCAATTCTTAAATACAATACATCAAATTTAATTTTCCATTCGTAGCAAGCAAACATTTATATGCACCATGCCACAAACAGAATAGCACATACCATGACCTTTGATATACCAGTCGTGGTGCACTGGCTGGAACGAGAAATAGCCCAATGGGCCCACCGACGGGGATCGATCCTAGACTGACCGTGCATCAGGCAAACACTTTACCATGGGCTACGTCCCGCCTGCACACACCATAGTGACATCATGGCTTACAATGGTTTTACGATTTCGTAGCGTAAAGATAGCTTCATAAACATGACCCCAATATCTTTACTTGCTATGGGGTAACTGAGTTAATGCTGGCTAAGTATTTATTAACTAACCTTGAGACTTGGATGCACCTCTTCGTTCAGGCGCAGAGTGAGGGCTGGATTCTTGTGATTCTTCCATCTATCAAAAATGGTTGAAAATACTAGACTAGGATTTGCCATTGGGTTTCGAAGTTTCCTACAAAACAAATATAATCTTTTTTAAATTTACAAGATGTTTGTTTGTCCAAATGCAGAAGAAGCAACGCTCGAAAAAAATCTGTTTATGAAGTGGAGACGCAATCTTTGCTACATCAAATTTTATTCTTGAAGCAAAAGGTAGAAATTGAGAAGCCGATGTAGACCACATGTGTCAATATAAATTCTATAGTTGTAAAATACTTCAAGAATGAAAGCAAAAGCTGCTTGCGAAACTGATTATGAGAATGTGTATGGTTTATTTAGAGTGGAAGTTTCCTCTTGATCTTTAGCCATTTTGAGCCTTCATATGTACATATACAAATGTGTAAAAAACTTGGATCTTTTTTTCTTTTATGAATAGTTAGCCTGACCTCAACAAATGGCTTAGATTTAACAGGAGTAAAGAAAAGTTGGCAGACCGTAACAGGGAAGAAGAATGAAGGCAGCTTCAGTCAAATGACCGGAAGAGGACACAAGATGACTCACTGGATGATTTTAAGCCATTCCATTGGCTGTTGGGATGTTCTGACCAGTCTACATAGAGGGACTATGCCATTTGTTGAGATCAGGCTAAGATGAATTTTTTTTTTTTTAATTTGTTCAAAATCACTCTTCATCATAATCTGCTATCAATATAAAACTTAAAACCAGTTTCTCCGACAAAACAAAACAAGAAATAATTTTGCATACAGCATATTTAAGTTTTCTGTAATTGAAAGGTTAAACTTTTTACAAAGCTTTAGCAGAGGTATTTTGAATTGTTTTTGGTGAAGGGAATTGATATCACCTAGTTTGGGAAATCTTATCTACAGGTATAAATAAAATAAAAAATTAGTGAACTTAATATTTAACGAATTTCAAATAGGTGACATATTATAGACATAACTTTAGCAAGGTCAGCATAAAAGTATTTTAAAAAAAAGAAAGAAAATACTTTTGATAAATTTTGACATTATGCAGCTTACTAACAAATTGAATAGATAATTGCAGTAATGTATATCCTAACTATTGTTCTTGGCTATACTTACAATTTAATTAACAGCATTTGTTTTTTGGAACAGTCTATTTTTTTATCTCTTTAAATTTAGCAACATAAAATATCTAAATTTGCTAATATTTTATACTTGCTAACATTTCCTGATTTACATTATATAGAAACTACAGAACAAAAATAAATAAAATAAAAAACAACAATTACTTGACAAGTTCTTTTAATTCTTTTCCTGCATGCTGCAAACCTTGAAGTGCAATGAAGAGGCGGAGAATTTCATTGGTTCCCTGAAAATGTCAGTACACCAAATATTTCAAAGTATTAAATAAGCATTCTGAGAGTATTGATAATCAATACCGGGCCCAACACATTTTTCAAATCTTTTAACTTCAAGGGCCACAACTCTGTGAAAAATAGGTAAATTATCATGCAAGTCAAACTTGATCTGTAACAGTACATAATAAAGCTAGAGCACATTGATTTATTAATCATCGGATTGGATGTCAAACATTAGGTAATTTTTACATATAGTCTTAGAGACAAACCGCTACATTTTTTTTATTAGTGGCAAGGGATCTTTTTTATATTCACCATCCCAGACAGGATAACACATACCATGGCTTTTGATATACCAGTCGTGGTGCACTGGCTTATAGAAATATTAAGTTACCTCAAATATTAATAGTATTCTTGCATCTCGTAGGTAACGTTCATAGGGAAAGTCTTTCATGTATCCAAGACCACCAAGAATCTGAAGACAGTCGCTGACACCGGCCCAAGCTCCTTCGGAACTGTACACCTAAATACAGAACAAATTAAATTAGCCTTTATTCTTTAGCGAAGATTAGCAATTTGTAACTCAGCAAATGTTGGTCACGGACTTTAGTTATTAAAACATTACAGCAGTTTTTATGTTTAAATTACACATGACCTACAACCTTTTGCTTGACAAGAAAATTATTTTATTAATATAAAAAAGTTTGAAGGCCTACTTACTTGTATGTGCCTATGTGAGTTATATTCATATAAAACTGACAAGAATAGTAGTACATTGTTACAGTTGTTACTATTTCTGATAATATATGTATGCATATATTTAGAATATGTATCTTTAACATGGCTGTCTTATCTAATTTTCTTTTATTCCAAATGTGGATATCATGTACTAAAAAAATGAATAAATAATATTTAAAAAAATCTAAATAATGTGTGATTTCAATTGTAAAAAAACCTGTTTCTAATAGTGTATGCCGTAGTGTTTAAAAACTTGGGTCTGTTACTTTAACCTTTAATAAACATTACAATGAATAAATATTTTTTAAAGTTAGTTTTCTCAAAACAGACCTTAACCATAGCAGCCTCCACAGAGCAATCCGGGGTTTCATACTCGTCGATGATCCCAGCTGTTAGGTAAGCCATGCTCTCCATAACATAAGTCATCACCGTGATTCTTGCAATCTTTTCCTGAAAACAAGTTGTGTTTAAAAATTAACATTTTCGGTATCAACAAATGTTAATGGTTTAATAATTGGTCTAAATGGATGAAATGTCAAAATGGAAAAATGTTAGCTGCACTAATTCTACTAATGGGTACAGATGTTATACAAGACATAAAAGAACACTAATATGTTAAGTTGCAATGAAATAATTTAACTTTAACTTAAATCATTTTGATTGGTGGATACTCTGGGTTCAAACTGTCATTTATTAAACTGCCAAATACAAATCAATATTGAATTTGACGTATATATTTCATTACTAATTTGATAAAAAGATCATGCAAAAATTGTGTCTGTTGAAACATGATTTTAACTAAAGATTTTCTTATCAAATTTGCTGAATTGCTAATAATTTTGTGGACGTAAAGGTAAAAAAAACCCTGGATATTGTACCAATCAACCAAGGAATCAGTTACACTTTCACTACATCTGATAAGGTTGCATACTCCTAAATTATTTCCATTAGTGTGGCATAATTTATGCAACTGAATGTCAGCAATTAATTCATATTTGTTTGTAACCAATATTCACTTTTTATTTTTCCCGTAACAAATTTTGTTAACGTCATAGCCTTATAATTACATTTCTGTTACATTCATAACATCATCCCATAGCAATAGAAGTTTGTTCATTTCTCAAGGAATGTAAAAATGATGTCGTCAGGGAACGTCACATCTGATGACGTCATTTTATATGGGCAAGTTGTCTTATTGAGCATTATTGTTTATAGACCAAAAATAAATCAAAATAAAGTATGAAGTTTTAGTTTTATTAGTAGCAAGTATGATTAAAATTTAATTATAAGTATTGTGTATTATTTCTTTTACATTTATCTGGGTATGAAAAAAAAAAAAAAAATCATCCACCAACTTATGTGAGAATGGCTTCACCGATTCACACAGTTTGCAATTTTTTTATTTTTTTTATAACCCGATGAACGAAAAAGAAATAACAGACAATCCTTAAAATTATTTATTTTAAAGTAAACATTTTAAAAAGCCCAACATATTAAAACAATAGGTTACCACAAAATAATGAACTGTTTTCACAACTGTCTCAAAGACAAAAAACCAAAACAACTCAGTTATATGATCTCACCTGAATGAGGCCAAATTCTGCCAATTTCTTGCCAAACTGAGCTCGTGTTGTCGCATGTTCGGCGGTGTAACCTGTTAACAAACACTGGTCAGTAAAAAAGAACAGAAAATGTTCATAGTTTATAAACCCTTTTTATATTCCAGTTTACCCAGAATGCTTCATTTTACAGGTAGGTGACATACGTAAATTTACACAATTCAAACCAAAGTACATTTTCATAAATTGAATATACCAGAGGATGAACCTAAGAGGATATCTGGGAGCCATGAATATAGAACAAAATCCCAGTTGTTGTACCCTAGACATGTCACCGGACACACCATTAACTGGTTGGTAAAAGTTAGTTGCTTTTGTTTAATAACAACACTAGAGCACACTGATTTATTAATCATCGGCTACTGTATGTCAAACATTTGGTAATTCTGACATATATTCAGTGTTAGTAACCTACTATATTTTTCCATTAGTAGCAAGGGATCTTTTATATGCACCATCCCACAGCCAGGATAGCACATACCATGGCCTTTGATATATCAGTTATGGTGCACTAACTGGAATGAGAAATAGCCCAATGGGTTTGGGAAGAAAACAAATTTATCCATAAAATTTATTAATTTTCAGGCCGATTGAATGAATGAATGTTTAACAACACCCCAGCACAAAAATACACATCGGCTATTGGGTGTTACAAATAGTAAGTATATGAAAGTATTATTTATATATAATTATATAAAACAACAGTGTAAGGAGCTGTGTGGGAAAAGTATAATATAATATATAAATCAAGCTAAGTATATTTTAAAACTTTGTATAGAAGTCAAAGTATTTTTTTAGGCAGAATAATTATCACTGAAATGATGAATGTTAATGCCCTTGGCTAAAGCATCATCAACAACATTTATTTTCATATAAAAGATTAAACTGAAATAATTTGTATCAGAATAAATAGATGGGGACAAAATCATCCATGTTTCACCTTTTCTGGGGAATGACCCATTACAGTTCAAAAAACATTTTATTTCCACTGTAAATTTCTAAACTGCACTTGCCTAGAAGTGTTTTCAGTATGCCAGCAACTGAGGATCCCATGCTGAATCTTCCACTGTTTAGTATGTTCATGGCAATCTATCAAAAATAATGTCAAACTATTAATAATAAAAAATTGTTTTACATTTGTTATAAAACATCACAAGTGTATTAGTTATGTTATAACTGGAATGCATGTGGTATACATAATTTTCTTACACACATATTGGTAAGAACAACATGCATTATTTATGATAACACATACACTGGTTACACACGTGCGTGTGTTAACAATTTCCAGACATACGACTGGCTGCTCCTAAGTGATGACCAGGTCACAAATGCCATATATCCAATGAAAAACAACACGATGGAAATTGATTACATTGTGACTTTTGTTAACCTGACAATCATGTGTCTGTGATGTCAGCTACAAGTCCAAAGGGTTGTAAATATCTTTCAGTCGAAAAAGATGTTGCAATTTGCTTAAAACCTGGTTTTTGAGGATATGTAAGAAATAGTATAATACATTAGTGTCCATTAGATACCATTTATCTCACAACTCATTGTTTAAAAACGTATCAAATTCAATTTCGCTCGTTAAATACCTTTTAAAACAACTCGTTGTGAGATAAATGGTATCTAACGGCCACACCACTAACATACACCCCGATTAAACAATATTTATTACAATCCAATCATCATTTGGCTTTAACCAACAGAAAAATGGCTCTAATTTTAATTGCAGTTTCTATATAAATCAATATGGATGAAAGAAATGAGGTAGTCTAGTCAAATATTATATATTTCTATTATTTAATAATACAACATCACTGTAACGTAAAATCTTTAGCATAAGTTATCAACAGTTACAAAATCATGTTTAAGCGAAATTATTGCACTCGGGGGGGGGGGGGGGGGGGGGGGCAGAAAAACCCAGACGACGAAAAGAATCAATATGATAACCTTAAACCCCTGTCCTACTTCCCCCAAAACATTCTCCACAGGAACTGGGGTTTCATCAAAGAACACTTCTGTCGCTGCAAAGAAAAAGAAAATACAGTGAAACCTATGTAAGCCGGAATTACATCAAAACCAGACGTTTCTCATGGTCCCTTTTTAAAAATCAGTACAGAATGTAACCTCTCTAAATCGGACATTTTACCTGGTCCCCTGGTTGTCTGGTTTAGAGGGGTTTCATAGTACATCTGAGAACAGAGCTAGCTCTGGGTTAATAAAAGGTTTTGCCAAATTATCTAGTAAACTTTTTGTAATCAAAATAAGGAGTATGTCTTTCTACAAAGTCTATCAACACTCAACAACATGGTAACCACCAAGCTCCTTTTGAAGGGTGTGGTGCTGCGCGGCCGCCCTCCTTTAATTTTCACCCAGCGAGAACACTGCATCTTAGAAGTCCTAATTTTACACACACTGTCCCAAACCCACGACTCATTCCATGCTCTTATTTCAGCAGGCCATATTTCTTTTGGTCTGCTATTTTAAAAAAATTAACAGCAGGTCATATTTTAGTTTCTATTTCGAGTCGTGCAGTTGTTGAAATTACACCAGAGGGGGATAGGATTTATCTGATTAACAGCAGCCAATCAAATTCCCATTATATCTAATAAACAGATGATGACTAGCTAAAGTTGGATTGAACCAGTTAGATCAATTGTTATTTTAAAACAAAACTTACTATTTGATCCGCGAATTCCAAGTTTGTCCTCTGGTTCACCATTTGAAACCCCACCAAATGCTCGCTCCACAATAAATGCAGTAATTTTATTTTCCTTCTCACCCTAAAAGAAAGAAAGAAATGTTTTATTTACTGATGCACTCAACACATTTTAATAATGGTTACATGGCATCAGAATATAGATAAGAATCAGAGATAATTAGAGAGTGATCCCGGTATACCGACACAATGGGCTGCTCTTTTCGATTAGCATCATACGATCTTTTATATGCACCATCCCAGAGAGGATAATACATACGATGACCTTTGTTACACTAATTTTGGTGCACTGGAGAACGAGAAATAACCCAATGGGTCCACCAATGGGCATCGATCCTAGACCGACCTCTCATCTGGTGCGCATTTATCCGCCCAACCCCCCTGAAAATAAAACATCACTGTTACTAATTACATCTGTGCTATATTCAAACAAGTAAACACTCAAACTGTCATTATCTCTTGCTGCTGTTTGATAGGAAGTACTTGTTTTGTGTAACACCACCACTAGAGCACATTGATTTTTTAATCATTGGCTATTGGATGTCAAATATATATATATATTTTGATATATATAGTCTTAGAGAGGAAACACCCTACAATTTCCCATTAGTAGTAGGGAAAGTTTTATATGCATCATTCCACAGACAAGCTACCACATATCATAACCTTTGATATACCAGTCGTGGTTGTTTGATAGAACCCTCTGTCGTGACAGTGCGTTTCATATACAACTCTTAACAGTGACACAACAACAACGGTATCTTAGACGCCTAATAGCTATAGTCTAAAATCTGCTGAGTGACTTTATTTACATTAATATTTGTTTAATTAATGTTAAATTTTCAATGAATTATTTTTCATTTGATATAGTTAAGTGAGCCACAGCCAACTAAATGCACTTTTTGCCACTTAATTACAGAAACTATAAATCATACATCACTATTAGTGACCTCCACTTTAGCAAACACTGTAAAGATATCAGCAATCCCGCCGTTTGATATCCAAATCTTGCCTCCTGACAGACGAAACGTTTTCCCATCCTCGGACAAGACAGCCCGTGTTTGAATCGATGCAGCATCACTGCCACTGAAAAACAATAAAATTTTACAATGAAAATATACACATAAAGAGTTAATAACTGAATTGAAATGCATGAAAAAATTATGGTAATGTGCAACCATCATACTAATAATAGAACAGAAAAAGTTTGTTTTGTTTAATGACACCACTAGAGCAAATTAATTAATTATCGCCTATTGAATGTCAAACATTTCGTAATTCTGATCAGAGGAAACCCGTAACATTTTTCCCAATACAGCAAGAGATCTTTTATATGCACTTTCCCACAGACAGGAAAGCACATACCACGGTCTTTGACCAGTTGTGGCGCACTGGTTGGAATGAGATTCAAAAGGGTATAGGCATTTCTTTGCAATGTGGTCCTTTAAACATAATCGACATTAAAAAAAAGAAATGTTTTATTTAATGACACACTCAACACATTTTATTTACGGTTATATGGCGTCAGACATATGGTTAAGGACCACACAGATATAGAGAGAGAAGAAACCTGCTGTCGCCACTTCATGGGCTACTCTTTTCGATTAGCAGCAAGGGATCGATTATATGCATCATCTCACAGACAGGGTAGTACATACCACAGCCTTTGATATACCAGTCGTGGTGCACTGGCTGGAATGAGAAATAGCCCAATGGGCCCACCGACAGGGATCGATCCCAGACCGACCGCGCATCGAGTGAGCGCTTTACCACTGGGCTACATCCCGCCCCTATAACCGACATGATGACCGATTTGAAATGCATGAACAAATTAATGGTGATGTGCAACCTTCATACTAATAACAGAACAGAAAGGCAGTGTTTAGAGTGAGAGCTGTCAACGAACAGCAGAAATCTCACCTGGACGGCTCAGTGAGACAAAAAGCAGCAACATGTTCTCCAGTTGCCAGTTTGGGTAAATATTTCCGTTTTTGTTCCTCAGTACCAGCTATTAAGATTCCCTGCAACACAAAGTTAAAGCTGAAGTTTGTTTTTGTTTTTTAACGACACCACTAGAACACATTGATTGAAACATTGCTTGCTTAGTAACAACACCCCAGAACATTGTCCAGCTAGGCTCCGTTCCATAAAGCGATCTTAGCGTTAATATCACCCTAAGTGCATAACTACCTAGAGCACTTAAGGTGATCTTAGTGCTAAGATCACTTCGTGGAACAGGAACCTGGTGGTTATATTACACATTAAACTCATGTTCAGTAATCACACAAATTCTGTGGTGTACAAGTGTGTACGTCAAATCTGCAGGTGTAAATCGCTGGCAAAAGCTACTGTATACTATGTAATCAGATTTGTATGTCAAGTATAATTATGTATTTTCTGTGGATCACTGATCTGAAATAAAGTGTATTATTATTATTATTATTATTACAGATTTTCAAACACAACTCTTGAAATTCATGACCATGAAACTTGGCTGGTTTTGACAGGATTCTAGTTAGGTCAGGGTCGAAAAATTGGAAAGACACACATGTAACAGATGTCAATAAGAAAGTCAACCTTAAAATTTAATGTAGTGTTTTCTAAAACTTGACTTACAGAAAAGTGACTAGAAATAATTTCTTCAAAATAATTTTTACAATAAAATTAAACGAACCACGAGACCTCTTACAAAATGTTTTAAAAGCAGCCTTACTTTGAGTCCAATAGCTTGATGTGCAGCTAGAGTGACAGCAATTCCGCCATCCATCGATGTTATCTCGGCAATCCTTGCATATTTGGTAGCATTCAAACCCAATCCACCTGCAAAACCCAATAATTTCAAATGCAAATAATAAAAATTATTTAGAAATAATAGCTGAAGTTAAATTTGTTTTGTTTAACGACACCACTACTTGTTATTTAACCAAAAACTACACCCCCTAACTTTTGATCAATTACTGTAGGCTTTTATCAAATACATATAGAAAATATCAGTACAATTAGAACAGTGATTTGAATGAATAACAAAGTATTAGTGTATCTGCTCTGGGATTCTTTTAGTAATAATAATAATAGTAATAAAAGCAATACATGTCCCTTACTTGCACCCCCCACCCCCCCAAATTCTTATCTCCAAAATTCAAGGGCCATAACTCTGTGAAAAAAAAGAGGAACAAAATGTTTTATTTAACGACACACTCAACACATTTTATTTATGGTTATATGGCATATGGTTAAGGACCACACAGATATTGAGAGAGGAAACCCACTGTCACTACTTCATGGGCTACTCTTTTCGATTAGCAGAAAGAGATCTTTTATATGCACCATCCCACAGAAAGGATAGTAAATACCACGGCCTTTGTTACACCAGTTGTGGAGTACTGGCAGGAACGAGAAATAGCCCAATGGGTCCACTGACGGGGATCGATCCTAGACCGACTGCACATCGGGCGAGCACTGTACCACTGAGCTACGTCCCGCCCCATCTGGAAAACTATATGTGGGACAGACGGATGGACCTACAAACAGACAGAGATGATACATACAGTTCCCTCCAGTTGGACTGGTAGGGGACTAATAAACGTGTTAGGTTACCAGGCCTGTATTTTACTGTAACCTGTACAAGGGTCACCAGACACTATGCTCATTCTGATGCAAGACAAGTTTGACGTTAATTTTACCGTATTCCACTGGTATCTGCTGACCAAAGAGACCAAAATCTTTTAGCTGCTGCATTGTCTTTTCAGGAATGACAGCTTCGGAATCAATTGACCTCGAGTCAACTAGAAAACAAAATATTTTTACATTAATTCATAAAAATATTTCAGAATTAAATGGGACTTGATTTTAAAAAGAAAGAAAACTGTTTAGTACTTGCAATAATTACTAATAAAACCAGTTACTCCAAAAGCACACATGTAATACATTAATAATAACATCAGACATATTATATACGGTGAAACCCCTAAAAACCAGACATGTAATACATTAATAATAACATCAGACATATTATATACGGTGAAACCCCTAAAAACCACACATGTAATACATTAATAATAACATCAGACATATTATATACGGTGAAACCCCTAAAAACCACACATGTAATACATTAATAATAACATCAGACATATTATATACGGTGAAACCCCTAAAAACCACACATTAATACATTAATAATAACATCAGACATATTATATACGGTGAAACCCCTAAAAACCACACATGTAATACATTAATAATAACATCAGACATATTATATACGGTGAAACCCCTAAAAACCACACATGTAATACATTAATAATAACATCAGACATATTATATACGGTGAAACCCCTAAAAACCAGACCCTCTGTAAACTAGAATTCCTTCAAAGCTGGATATTTCTCATGGTCCATTTTTAAGTATCTGTACAGAACAAACATGTAACTGGTCTTAAAACTGGAATTTTTACTTAGTCCCATGGTGTCCTGTTTAGAGAGGTTTCACTGAGTTATTACAATTGTGTATTTTAAACAACATATCACTCTTACATAAGTGTATTAATACAATATGACTAGTTGCTGTTAACAGCACCCTAGCACTGAAAAAATATACTGAATTTTGGACGTCAAATTGCAGGTATTGTAAACACAGAAATGTATGTAAATAATAATTAAAAAAATAGTAATAAAATAATTCAGTGAATATAACTGATGAAACATTTTATGATACAAAAATAACATATAGAGTATAATGTTTCACTTGTTTTAAATATACATATATCAGGCATGTGATTTGGTATTCTTAAAAAAAGCTGAAAATGTTCTATCATACAAAAGTGCAGCGATTTCTTTGACTGGTCATCAGTCTTATATCACGGTACACTGTCTACAGGTAAGCGAACAGCCATTAAGAAAATGGTTTAGTGGAAGTGCAATAATAAAAAACCCTGAAAATAAAGGGAAATGGGATTTTTTTTTAATGAAAACATTTTCAGATTTATTTTATGATAAAAGATTTTTTTTTTAAAGCGGAATTCCGCTAAAAAGCGGAAGAATCACATGACTGATATATGTTGCGATCAAATAAAAACAACTAACTTCCTTCAGTGAAAAATCTTTCAATTGGTCGCAACATTTGCCCAAGTTCTTCATATTCTCCCTTGTCTGAAAATTCTGGATAAACCAATATTTCCTGTGATACAAAGAAAAATATTATATTAAAGTGGTTTTTTTCAAATTATTTGCATGCTTACATAAATGTCCAATTAAGATTTACTTAGGCCAAATAAAGACAATATGTACGGTTTTAGTTACATGTGGAAAACAGAGTAAGTACACATAGGTAGGTTATAAATTTAAAAAAACCAATAATAAATAAATAAATTCCTAAAATCTGTCAAAATAATCTTGGCAAAGAGCAATAAAGTAACCATTCAGACAAATCCTGCATCCTCTCACTGTTTTGATGATTAGTAATGGAAAATGGTTTTAGGGTCAGTGGCAATGGTGAAAAAATATGATCTGTAGATGATATTTGTCAAACATTTTAAAACCTCGATATAATTTAACAAAAATGTATTACCGTTAGTTTCGATTCATTGCAAATTATAAATTCTGTAAATTGCTATTCATCGTAATGAGAACACAATCTTCCCGCGACAGTGGCATGATATCTTGTGCACCGGTACATGCTCTTGTGACAGGCAAAATAGGTTATAAACTAAATCAATCTAATGGTAGCTGCATAAGTACCTTCACGTGAGCCAGAGAAGGTGATGTATTGGTATGATTTGATAGTCACAAAGTTAATATTAGGGGTCATTTTGTCCAACACTATAATCCATCCCATCCTCCTACAAAAAAGTTTTCGGTAAATAATTTCAGTTCTGTTCGACATAAGAAGAAAGGTAAAAGTGTTTTGGAAATAAGAACAAAAAAACATTTTTGTGTCCAATTTAGAAAACAATTGGCTCAGAACTAAATAACGTATAGTAAATTCCATCCATAGCATGAAAAGAGGCGTTCCCCGTGGAATGGACTATATAGGTACAGTCGCTAGAATGTCATTGCGTTTGCTAATAGACCTGAATCAGTCTGCAGAAAATCCGTAATCAACCAACTTATTCCAAATGGCTTGGAAAAGCGGTGAGAGATTTTCTAAGAAACTACCCATAAAAGTTCTATGACGTGTTGCAAACACCGAATATCATGACGTCAGGAGTTTGAGAATTTCAGCAAACTTCTGTAAATTGTAAATATGTCGGTGGAGTGCTAACGTAGGTAGAGTTTTATAACAAAAGTTGATGGAGATCATGAAAGAAATAGCTGGATACGTTGAACGATGGAGGAAAAGATGGTTAGAACATTACCGTCAACCACACATGGCATACATTTAGGTCAGTTTTCCAAAACATTCGTGATATTAGCAAACACACATTTGTTTGGATTTTCTGACAAGCGATTACAGCTTTTGCACAAATGACCTGTCGTTTATGTTAATACTGATTCTGCATTTAACTGACAGACAAACAACAAAATTGTCCATACCAAATTTTATGCCGTTTTATATGCACCATCCCACAGAGTAGTATACCAGTTGTAGTGCACTGCCTGGAATGAAAAATAGCCCAATGGGCCCACCGACAGGGATTGATCCCAGACGGACCGTGCATCAAGCGAGCACTTTACCACTGGGCTATGTCCCGCTCATAAAAAAATTAAATAAAGTAATAAATGATTTAAAGGCATACTGTCACTGATTTAAGGACCTTATTTCTCTAAAAATGGATAATAAATGAAAATTACATTAAATTTTAAAACCCAAATCTAGCCATCGCATAATTTTAATTGAACGATGGAGTGAAATCCATGTCATCCCTCTTGGCAATTTTAGTTTTTGAATTATGGACCATTGCCATAATTCAATTATTTTCACAAAATATCATTAATAAGTAGAGAATGGTGGTTACATAGATGTCTGAATAAAGTACATTTAGAGGGAAATCGAATATATTTTTGTTCAGATAATCCTGTTAGGCCATTTAATAGATCAGTGGTCTGTGACAATATGCCTTTAATATTGCTGTTCTTTTATTGAAGATGTCATCGTTCACAACTTGTAATGATTCTGGTACCATATTCATTTTTTAATGTTTGGTTCTGTTTTTGCCATAGATTTTGGCTACAGTTTTGTCCATTTTGGTTCCGTTTTCGCTTGGGGCAGTTTTGGCATAGGTTCCATTTCCGATAATAATAGCCTAATTTACTATTATAACCAGCTGATGTCCAGAATTTGAAAATTTCATCATTACCTTATCGAATTTGCCAAGAAATAGGTTTTTAGCAAAAGGTTCATTGGTTTGTGTTTTTTGTGAAGTTATTTGAGATGAAGAGCCTTTTGAAGCTGTCTCCACTGCTGAAGTGCTATAAAGTAAGCAGTAATGCCTTGACCGTAGCCTGGTAATAACCCTTACAACACAATTTCTAGATAACGACAACATATCGTAAAAAAAATATATTAGCAACTATTTTAAATTTCCCCGTGAAAAAAATTATCATCAAAATGAAACTAAATGCATGTTGTAATGAGTCAAAATGATCCCATGTAATATAACAACCATATTATTAATGCGCATGTGCAATTCGAATTGACGTTTTAAGAAATTAACGTGTAAATTTTGATTACAACAAGTTACTCGATTTAAAACAGCAGCAACTTGATATTTGACGATTAGTATTGTAAGAACGACAAAATAAAAAATATATTATGTCAAAATCATGCACATTAAAATTTATATCCGGTAGAAATTTGTCACAGGGTGACGGTAGACAAATAAACGTGAAAGGAAGTATAGCGGTTGATTTAACCAATAACTTTGGAAATAACGAATTCCAGTTTTTAATAGTGGTATGGTTAAATTTGTTATATTTGTTTTAATCATATTAGTCAAGAATGAAAATGTGTTGCATTTGTATAGTAAGAAATATGTATTATAAATTTCTAAGTCATGTGAATTCGTGGTGGTCCTATTTTCGTTTTGATAAATTTGAAAGTTCATATTTTAATTTATAATGAAAGGTAAAATCACCTCTTATGTTGCTTGTTGAAATTTTAAGTCAGTTTTGACTCATGGAAGATGGATGTCATCAGATCAAGCCAGATTTCTACTGTTGCACTATTGGAATTTATTAAGAGACCACCCCTGCAATTAAACTTAAAGGAATGCTAAAGCAAGGCTTTTGGACTGGTATGCATATTCAACGATATATAATACACATTATTGCTTAATATAAACAAGTATAATCATATAGTTAATTAATAAAACGGTTAAATGTGATGGCTATTAGATATAATTTAATGGGCGCAGCCATTTTGTACCATTCCAGTGAATACGCCCTCTGGCGAGCTGGTGGTTTCGTAATACTTAATGCATAACATCAGGAATGAGTCTTAGAACTAGAGAAACACAATCTACCTGGTTTTTGCGGGATGATAAAATAGTCATGCATTGCAATGTTCTGTAATAATATACATCCTAGTAATACAAAATAAAACACCATTGTCAAAATGGCTACACAACAAGTCGAAATAATTATACCATATTTTGTCCATGCATTAACCAACATACTGAAATGATACACGGTATATTAAAGTGTCAGTGTTTTCTTAGTTAATTGGTCTATGCAGTTAGTTGCCTCTACGTTTGATTCCCGATTGGCAGGTGTGTATTTGATTGGTAACCAGACAAGCCCACTAATTGGCCCTGCCTAGACATAAAAATACATACCGGAATTGTGTAATATTACCTGTTGCCCCTAAAATGGTAATGAACATGGTTTATTACTGTATATAGTTCTGTAAAACTATTGATTTAGTAGACTTTCCCATCTAAAACCACAGAACTGACCAATTACGTAATGCCAAAGAAAAGAAAATTATCACTTGGGTATCGTGTGTTGTTGTATTTGCTCCAACGTAGCATACCAATAGGCTTAATAGTGTACATTTTTCCTTTGGATTATTTAACAGAGAAAAATACTATAACCCCATTTCGTTCCGTTAATGCAATTTGAAATATATTTAGTTAAATAGTGTATTATATTATTATGTCATTTATGTTGTTTTACAAGTCAGGTTGATCAAAAAGCAGCGCCTTGTCGAAAATTACTGCCTTTGTTTACACTGTGCATACAGGAGTTAGTTAGGAGCTGATGTCTCTTCGCCCCATGCTAGCTGTACCAGACGCCTCGAAAAGAAAGAAAAAATGGCTGCCCCCAATAAACAAATTGTTTTAAAAACACAAAAATTACATGTTTTTCATTTGTTAAAGTGTCAGTATGTGTTGGTGGTCCGGGTATGTATCTTTACAACACATAGGGCTCATGCTTTAGTTTACTCTTCCTTTAAGCAAGGCTTTTGGACTGGTTGGCATATTGAAAGATATATAATGCACATTATTGCTTTATATCAACAAGTATATTGGTATATTTAATAAATAAAATGGTTAAATTGACGGCTATTATACATAACAGGTGCAGTCATTTTGTTTCATCCCAGTGAATCGGCCTTCTGGTGAGCCAGTACGTGGTTACCATAATGCCTCACATCAGAAATTAGTCTTCATACTGAAGGTACAAACATACCTGATTTTTGTGAGATGATAAAACAAGTATGCATCGCAATTTTCTGTAATAATATTCATCCCAGTAAGCCACCAATATATATATTATTTTTCAATTAAAAATAAACCACCATTGTCAAAGTGGCTACAATACAAGTCAAAATAACTATCCAATGATGTATCATGTTTTGTCCATGCATTAACCTACTGAAATGATAAATGGGGTGTTTCTTAGTCAATTGGTCTATTCTTTTAGTTGCCTCCATCTGTGATTCCTGATTGGCAGGTGTATATTTGGTAGGTACCAGACAAGACAATTACCGCCATCTAGACATAAAAATATGTACCAGTTGGTATTGTTAACATCACAGGGTATTGTGATGTATTTGTTACCAATTTGATATGCCATGGCATGTCCTAATTTTCATGGCATGTCCTAATATTCATCTTTGTTTAAACGTATCTAGAAATTACTTATATTATTAGCATGTAGTGGATCAGAACCTGTGTCAACATATTGCTGTACAAAAATTAAAATGTTCTCCATCAAATAACCTGTGAACATTAAAACTTGAACAGTATAAAGAGTACACAACTGTGTAATTGAAAATATAGTCTAAAGTGAACTTGTCACGTCAGGCTTATGTCACTGGCACTTACACAACCTTATCCATCACAGAGTGATCAGTTTTGTTTGTGCTTACTTTATTACAAGGTATGGCTTTGGCAACCGGGTCATCACTGTGGAGTAACCAATCACAAGTCTCAAAAGTGATCTTAGTGTATGTGGGAGACAAAAATGATCTATAATAAACATTGGGTGCTGTCTCACATGTTGGCATGTGATTTTCCAACTTTTTATCAGATTTTAGCTCCCCTTCTTTTTCTTTTTTTGCATGATATAATGTTCACAAAATGTATTGAATATGATCTGAAATACTAAAAAATTACTCCTATTTAGGTAGGTATTATATAGAAATTTTTATCTTTTTAGCTTTTGTTTTTAAATGGGACATAGGTGTGTAAGAAATACAATGTTTATATGATATAAAAAGTATTTAGGTAGCAAACTTCGAGATTAGAATTTACTAAGTTGATTTATCGAAAATTCACATACCGGTACTAAATGTATTGACTAAAACTATACTGCATTGGATATATTATTTGATGGACATTAATAAATTACTACTTTGTTTTTTTTACATTTAATATTAATAATAGATTTTAAATAACAGATGGATTGTTTACTTTACAGCAAAATAGATACTGGTGTAACAGCCCAAAATATATCCCCCACCAAATTATACCCGGGGTTAAAGTGGGCTATCCTGTTTTATACCCCTAACCCTAACCCTCATTTTTTATTACTAACTTGTATACAAAATAAATAAATAAATAATAGTAATAAACACTTTAAAAGAAAAGCAACTAAGCCTTTCATAAAAATAAAACTATCACAGATTAGTCATTTTAGAAGATATTTCGATTTTCTCTAGCCCAAAATATATAAATTATGATGGAAAAAACCCTATGGACATTGAAATACAGACTAGAAAGGTATATTCTGGGCTAGCCTGTTTTATACCCCAGGTATATTCTGGGCTAGGCGGTTTATATTTTGGGTATAGTTTACACCGGGGGTATTTATTTGGGCTTTTACATGGTACATGTATTTAGTGAACAAGTAATTCTAACTTGGCTAAATGAGATGTTTTTGAAATTAAACTGAAAATTCCCAATTTTTTGTAAAACAATGCTAAAATTCCCAAAAGTTTAGAAATAAAACCCTGTCGACAAAATATCTATTGTTTATTAACTATAGTTTTAATAGTCACAGGATTTGTACTTAAAACAATATTGAGTTGCAAACACTTAAACTTACTTATGTGGGTTTTTTAACTTCAGTGTGTAACTTAAACTGATTGTGTAGAAATTTCTTTCTTCAGCGTATTTTCGTACTTATAATAATCCAATTAAGGTTCAAGCATGATGTCCTGGGCACACACGTCAGCTGTCTGGGCTGTCTGTATGTAACTTAAACTGATTGTGTAGACCTTTCTTTCTTTAGCGTATTTTCGTGCTTATATCCAATTAAGGTTCAAGCATGATGTCCTGGGCACACACGTCAGCTATCTGGGCTGTCTGTATGTAACTTAAACTGATTGTGTAGACCTACATGTATTTGTTTAGTACATTTATCACACATGCTTTTAAACTTCTTATACATTACTTATAGATGGCAGCTCAAAGAGGCAGACTGCGTTGGGAAGATGATCGGAAGATACAAAAGAACTACACTTTCCTTTTAAGTGAGCTGGATGGCAAGGATCTCTCTGATATTATGTACAGTCGAGGAATTTTTGACCAGGACTGTCTTGATGAAATTAGACATGCAACTCCTAACACACGGAAAGCTAGAACAGAGGTCTTCCTCGACAAACTGATGTTTTCTGGGGTGAATGGCTACAATGTGTTCCTAGAAGCATTGAAACGTAGTTATCCACATGTTATTCCCATATTAGAAAAAACAGATGTTTCCTCTGAATGTCCTGGAAGTACCGACACAAGTCCAGGTTAGTATGTAGATAATATACTGATATCCCAAAGAAACTTTACATACATAAGCTTCTAAGAATTGTGAGAGCGATAGTTTCGTTCGCACATCGCTTGCTTAAGTATATAGTTTGCTCAACCTATTTTCGTTCGCGCATTGAATTTATGACATCATTTACATGATCGGGGCAGGATGTAGCCCAGTAGTAAAGCACTCGCTTAATGTGCAGTCGGTGAAGAATTGATCCTCGGTGGTGGGCCCATTGGGTTATTTCTTGTTCCAGCCAGTATATGGTATATCAAAGGTCGTGGTATGTGCTATCCTGTTTGTGGGATGGTACATATAAAAGATCCCTTGCTACTAATGAAAAAATGTAGCAGGTTTCCTCTCAATGACTGTCAGAATGGCCATGTTAGACATTCAATAGCCGATGATTAATAAATCACTGTGCTCTAGTGGTGTCTTTAAACAAAAACAAACTTTACCTTCATTTATGGGTTACATAATAACAAAATGGCTTACCTGAATTTCTTTTTGCGTAACCCATAAATGTTTTACGCAGATTTACAATTCTCAGAGGCCTGTATACATAAAATTTGAATATTTTAATAAATATTGTTGCTTATCGAAAAGAACCAATTTAGAAACTATGTTACAAACACTTTACATGTATCACGAAGTGCAATTTGACTTTTAGGTGTTGAACTTCACGATACTTTCATATCCCACCGTACCATTTGTTGGTTTTCTACAATAAAGTTTGTAAAGTTTCTTTTGGACGTCAATATAATTTCGCTTACATTTACATATCTCAAAATGGGAAGTAAAATATGGCCTGCTGTTATCTTTTTAATATGACAGTCCTAAAGAAATATGTCTTGTTAACACAAAAAACTAAATGGCCTTCTGCAAATAAGATAGCACAGGTTTGGAACACTGTAGTGTGTGAAAAATTGGGATCTCTGAGATGTACAGGTAGTTTAGGTCATTATAGAATTGAAATAGAACAGAAACACAAGCTAAATAATTTATAAAAATAATCGTACATAATGTTCTTTACACTGTGTTTAATTTAACTATTGAATTTTTACATTGATGTTGATCATCACATCATGTTTTGAATTTAACATTAGGGGCTTGGGGTGAGGGCAGGATATTCATATTTACAAAATAGACTTGACTGGAACATTTGACCCAAAACAATTCACTAGCCGTTAGGCATGGCAATAGTGGTTATTTACTAGCCCAAAATTAAATATCACTAGCCATGGGAGTGGGGCTACCATAATCTAGAAGCCCTGCCCAATAGCCGATGTATTTTTCATGCTGGGGTGTTGTTAAAAATTCATTCATTCTTAAAAATGGCCTGTGATGTTTTTGGTGTTTTTAGCAGGGGAATTTGATTTCGCCTGCTAGGTTCTAAAACTTGGTGTGTTTTACTTGTATTAAGCTGCTATTTCAAGCCCTGATTTACATAGCTACGGCTTTATTATTTTTTTGGGGGGCGGGATTTAGCTCAGTCGGTTGAGTACTTGTTTGAGGTGCTTGCATCACAGAATCGAACCTCCATTCAACTGATTGGGGTTTTTCTCATTCTAACCAGTGCACCACAACTTGTCTGCTAACTTGTCTGTGGGATGGTGCATATAAAAGATCCCTTACTGTTAATAGAAAAAAGTAGCGGGTTTTCTCTGATGACTATATGTCAGAATTACCAAATATTTGACATCTAATAGCCGTATTTCTCGTTCCAGCCAGTGCACCACAAATGGTGTCATCAAACAAAACAAAACAAACTTTTTATTATTATTTTTTTTAAACTCATTGATGGTACCATTATAAACATAAGCAAATAAATAAGGCTATGTGTACGTAAATCTAAATAATTTTGTGTCCTGGTTGTTAGGTAAATGCTGTTGAACTGACTGGGCTTTTATAACAATTTAAGATATTATCATTGAAAAAAACAAACAATTTAAGATATTATAATTGAAAAAACAAAACAATTTAAGATATTATAATTGAAAAAACCCAAACAATTTAAGATATTATAATTGATTATAAACTGATGGTGAGTGTGTTCTGTATTGTGATCGGTTAATTAAAAAAAAATTCTGGGATCAAATGAAAATAACACCTGGAAATCTAATGATGTCATTAGCAATTGGAAGATGCCAAGTTGGTGGTTTAAAGGTCTACAGTTAGATTGTAGCCAGGTATTTGTTTTCAAGAAGTACCAAATATATAGTTAATTCTATAGAAAAAACGATTCAGTTTACAATGGACATAGCCATATGGAGGTTTTAGATTTACAGGTGTTATTGTCTATTTCATGTGTTTAATTTTTAACCTCTGGCTAACGGCTTCAGTCAAAAATGACATTTGCAGGATCAAATATAAATAACACCTGCAAATCTAAAAAATCCACATGGTTATCTCCTAATTGCATTTCCAGTGTTTACTTTAATTTGATGAAATTTTTTTTAAATTATTGTTAGTGGATTGGTTGATTTTGTTTGAACAAGTAGCCAGATTAAGTTAATCTTAGTGAAGCAAAATGTTTTATAATACTCATTCACTAATGACATGTACGATATCTTTTGATGGAATTATTATGAAATCTAGTCTTTGTGAAATAAATTTTAAGCTTTATTCAGTGAATGGCAGCTTAAATCCAGTATTACTAAATAAAATAGCTGTGCAGAATGAATTAGGGATAAAAAGAAAATATCACGTTGTCTTTGAGGTTGAAATGAAAATTCCCTGTCTTGGGTAATTGAAATGAAAATTTTATGTTTTAGGTGACTGAAATGTTGTTATATAGAATCAGAATATATAGAAAATTAATCATACAGTGACAAAAAAAAAAATCCATTATAATTATTGTATTCCATTAAAAAAAAGTATTACACATATTTATGTAACATTTGATCTTGTAAGTTCATGGGGTGGTAGAGTTTAATTTTTCTTTTTTTCAGTGGTAAAGCACTTGGCAAAGTTAAAGTTTGTTTTGTTTAATGACACCACTAGAGTACATTGATTTATTAATCATCGGCTATTGGATGTCAAACATTTGGTAATTTTGACATATATAGTCTTAGAGAGCATACTGGCTATATTTTTCCATTAGTAGCAAGGGATCTTTTATATGCACCATTCCACAGACAGGATTGCACATACCACAGCCTTCGATATACCAGTCGTGGTGCATTGGCTGTGACGAGAAATAACCCATTGGGCCGACCAAGCATTGAGTGAGCGCTTTACCACTGGGCTACATCCCGCCCCGTGAAACAGTTAGGTTATCATAGGTACATATAGGTAGGCTATAACTTTTCTCTTTTTTATTATTATTTTTTTTTTATTCCTAAGACCGGTCAAACTGGTCTTGGCAAAGAGCAATAAAGTAACATATTTTTTTATTTGGCCAAATCATTTATCTGACACCATCTAACTGTAAACAAAATGAGTCAGTCATTAAATAAAACAAAATTTCTTCCTTTTCTTCTTTCATATCAGCATGGTATAATGAGATAGCGGAAAAGAAAAAACAACAGAAGTTGAGTGAACAGGAGCTGGGTCGTCTAGTCCAGTGTCTCGGCTATGGCTGGGAGCTACTGGCAATCGAGCTCGGAATCCCCCAGGCTCAGATCGAGCAGGCCAAGATGGCGAACATGTCTCCACATGTGCACATGTTCAATGTCTTCAACAAGTGGAAGCAGCGTCAGGGAGGAAACGCCAAGCTCATTGTTTTCCTAAATGCCTTGAATTCCATCAAGGACAAGTGTACCATTGACTGGGATCTAACGAAAAGGGTGGTGTTAGGTGAAACATAAAAGTTAGAATGCTGGTTTCATTCCAGTTATAATATGTACATATGTATATATATATATATATATATATATATATACTCTTCAAAAAAAGTAGGGGAACTCAAATAAGAATTTACAATTGCCAAAATTGTGAGGTATATTAGCTGTGGGGAATGGTTATATGATAATAGTAAATTAATTACAACCGGCTGTTCAGTATAACAGTGAATTAATTACAACCGGTAGTTTAGTATTACAATAGTTTTATGACCACCAAAGATCTTGAAGGACGATTGGGGTCAGAAGTGAAATTTGACTTTTTTTTATCAGTAAATTGCAAATTCAAACAATAAAAATTATTAAAAACAAAACAATAACTGTGTGATCAACAGAATGAAAAAGATTGACATAAATAATGTTCCACAGTGATTAATGGACCTTCCTGGAAAGTATCAAAATCGAGAATGTGTTTCGGTGTGTTGATAAACAGACCTGAACATTCTTTACTAGGATGTCTGGTCAAAACATATGTTCCAGTCTACGCCAGGAAAGGCGAGTGATGACTCCCGCTTCCCTCCACACTCGCCTGGAAGGTTTTAGGAGAGTGGCAAACTGATCGCCTCTCACTAAAATATTTAATGCATTTTATTTGACACATCAATAGATTGCTCGCCTAGCACAATTTCAGCTCGCCTTGATTTTACTCATGCCAAAGACTGTGTTCGGTCTAATAGTTGATATTAATATTAATATTTCAGGTTCCCCTACTTTTTTTTAAGAGTATATATATATATTAATAGCTCTGCTATGGCGGTCTACAGCAGAGGTTTTTTTTAATACCAATTTGTTGGTCCATCAACTATTCCTTTGAAGTCTACAGTGATGATAATAAAAATGGAAACTGTTAACTGTGGTTGCATTCAATTCCATTGCTTCATACCCAAAAATTTCTTTCTGGCAGAAACACTGATAGGTTTGACAAGTTCAAGGCCTGTTTTAATTTTTATTATGTACTACTAAAATTCGAGCACTTTTCAAATCTTTATGAATCCCTAATCATGGATTGCATCCCATCACACCCGCACAAACACACATACACACTGTCACACACACACACACGCGCATTGTCACACACACACAAACACGTACACATGCACACACACAGGCACAAACACACACACACAAACTGTCACACACAAACACAGAAACGCTTGTGATTCTTAAAATCTTGCAATTGGCTGCGCTCTGTATTGGTGTCCAAGTATGTTGTGTTAATACATGTAAGATTGTTGAACTGTCATGCAATGATTCAACATTTTTATATTAACATTAAGAATCATGGAATTTTGAAAAATACATATTTTTAACAATGTTCAGTTGTGTTATTATTATATTTTAATGAACGCTTCATTTCTGATAAGGAGGCTGGACATAGCCCAGTGGTAAGCACTCGCCTGATGCCTGGTCAGTCAGATCAATCGCTATTGGTGGGCCTTTTGGGCTATATCTTGTTCCAGCCACTGCAGGTTTCCTCTTTAAAATGACCAAATGTTTAACATCCAATAGCTAATGATTACTAAATCAATGTGCTCCAGTGGTGTCACTAAACAAAACAACATGGTTAACATGCAAAGAAATTGTTGCAGGTTACGGCATTGTTTTAAATTTGAAATATCTGTATTTTGGTAATTTTTTTGTCCAAAGTGCTTTTTATACGCTCGTTTTTGATGGGTCATATTATGGTATGGTGTTGTCCGTCAGTCCATCAGTCTGTCCGTCTGTTAATTTCTTTCTTGTCTGGACCATATCTTGCATACTGAAAGAAATGTTTTATTTAACGACACACTCAACACATTTTATTTATGGTTATATGGCGTCAGACACAGATATTGAGAGAGGAAACCCGCTGTCGCCACTTCATGGGCTACTCTTTTCGATTAGCAGCAAGGGATCTTTTATATGCCCCATCCCATAGACAGGATAGCACATACCACGGCCTTTGATGTACCAGTCGTGGTGCACTGGCTGGAGCAAGAAATAGCGCAATGGGCCCACTGATGGGGATCGATCCCAAAATTACTGCGCATGAAGCGAGCGCTGTACCACTAGGCTACGCTTTGCCCCACATACAGATGCAAATGAATGAATTGATGAATGTTTATCGACACCAACAAAAATACACCGGCTATTGGGTGTCACAAATTGTAAGTATGAAAATATTTATATATATTTATGTAAAACCACAGTGTAAGAAGCTTGGGGGGGGGTGGGGGGGGGGGGGGCAGTATAATACAGTACATAAAATCAAGGTAAGTACATTTTAAAACTTTGTATAGAAGTCAAAGTGTTTTTAAAAACTACAATTAATTCTGGATGGAATTTAAAGGATTCCAAAACATTTCTGTTGCCAAATATATCATTTCTCGTCAGCTTGAAAATGTGGTGCACAGTCGGTGTACACTGACAATGTTCACACTGAGGAGGAGGGTCCTTCTTTAAAATAAACAAATGTGTCAAATATGTATGGCCAATATGGGTACAGTACATGACTACTTCATCCTTCCTGCACCGCTGCTAAACGAAAAAAAGAGTGGCGACAGCGGGTTTCCTCTCTCAATATCTGTGTGGTCCTTAACCATATGTCTGACACCATATAACCATAAATAAAATGTGTTGAGTGCATCGTTAAATAAAACATGTCTTTCTTCCCAACAAAATATAACATTTTTATTTGCAGTTGATAAAAAAGACACACTTTAGTATCACCATCCCAACTTAGGGATGCTCCAATTTCATGTACTGTAAAGCTTGGAGACACGAAAGTAAGAGTAAAAATAATGTATTTTGATGCACATGAATCCTTAATTTGTTCCAGGGCTTTAATGATTGCCCAACTTTCAGCAGTAAAGATTGATGCTGAATTGGGCAATCTCATGGAAATTATTGTGTCTGATGGAAAAACTGTAGCAGAAGCCACAAAATTCCCATCCATGATCCATCTGTGTAAACAGGAATGGAACCACAGTAGGCCTATCTGTCTTGGATTTCCATGAAATGTTGTTTATAAATAACTGCATCTGTGAAATCTTTCTTGAGATGCACAGGATCGAATACAATTTTTGGTGGTTTGATACACCAGGGTGGCGAAATAAAATATGAAGGCGTTTTCTAAATGTCTGTTAAATCAATGCTGGAAACTGATAAAAAAAACCTGCTTAATGCGAAGACCAAATGTTGGAATCGCATTCGCATCAAATAACTTCATATATTTGTTATCAAGAACTACATTCGGCATTATGTGCAGGATGTTTTGACATTGATTTAATCTTTGTAGCATACTGCAGAGAAAGTTTTGCACGTCAGATGCATACAGAACCATCAAACCTCACATGTAGGAACAGCTTGGGATGGCGGCGTGTCACATATTATTATTAGGTCACTATGACCTACTTTTCACGGTCTACTGCACATAACAGTAAATACTTGTCTGGGCCATATCTTGCATACAGGAAGGAAGAAATGTTTTATTTAACAATGCACTCAACACTTTTTACTTACGGTTATATAGTTAAGGACCACACAGATACTGACTTTTAGATTAGCAGCAAGGGATCTTTTATATGCACCATCCCACAGACAGGGTAGTACATACCACGGCCTTTGATATACCAGTCGTGGTGCACTGGCTGGAACGACGGGGATCGACCCCACCTGGCATACAGATTCATACAGGACCATCAAACCTCACATGTAGGAACAACTTAGGATGGCTGTGTGTTGCATACTATTACTAGGTCACTATGACCTACTTTTCGTGGTCTACTGCACATAACAGTATATTCTTGTCCGGATCATATCTTACATACAGATGCATACAGGACCATCAAACCACATGTATGAACAACTGATGGTGGTTGGTCCAAAACGAACTGTTCATCCATCCCATTGCTAACATTTCACATAATTAAAATTGAATTATACCCATAACATATTCATTAATATAGATATGGTTTTCCATCAAACTCCTGATGGGCGTATCATGTACCTCACCGGTACTCTTTGTTTGAATTTGAAATACCTGTATTTTGGTAATTTTTGTGTCCAAAGTGCTCTTTGCTGTTTGGTTCATACTAGAAGACTATATCCTATTTAATACTGCAGTAAAATTTATCAAACTCTTAGTGGTCTTTGGTGGCCATTTAATTATCATAACTGGTCTTACAAAAATGTCAATTTTTTTATATATATATTTTTATTATTATATAAATTGTTTGTTTATTATTATTTTTTATAACATAAGTCATGGTCAGTTATAAAGCCATGACAGGTTACTTAATAAGGTAGTTTGTGACTTTGTTGAGTTAGCATAAAGTAGTACACAAGTCATGTATACGTTCATCTAATGTGAACTTTTATAATAGAGTAAAGTTAATACCAGACAAAACATGTTTTTCAAAATTGTACTCAAATATTAGGAGAGGACATTACATATGTTTTCATTTCCAATAACGGCTATTTTAATTTTATAAAATTAAATTAAAAATGCTACATTAAAAGTGCTTTTTGGCTTAAAAGAAAAAGACTAATTACATTGTATTAACTGTCTTATGCAGGTAGTCATGAGGGATATAGTCTGGCAGAATAAGGGTTAAAAACAAAACAATGTTTTATGGTGGTTTTATGGCAGTTGGGGCATCTTGATTCAGAAACTGTTTGATGACACTTTGTCATCATTGAGCAATTTTTTTACAGTCATTTTAAAAGCACCACCCCAGGCTAAAAAAAAAAAATAATTCAGTTAGGCCCATTGCATTATGCTATTATGTTTTATTTGTACAAGATTATTGGAAGACCCCTACCTATTTGGATACCTTTTGCAAATAATACAAAAAAGCCAAAATATTATAGCCACATTCCAGGGGAGTTTGCTGACGGCCATCTTGGTTTTCAAAATGGCCACTATTTAAACATTTGTTTTTACAATATTACCACACCCAGGCAAATAAAATAATTATTTTAAGTTATATACAGGTAGGTGGGCATGCTTTCACTTCATAAGTAAGAATAATTGTAATTTGTATTTGTCAATATAAAAATGGTAACATTTTAGGTGTGGAATTTTCACAGAAGAAAGTTAAAGAATAACATATTTAAAGGGACATTCCTGAGTTTGCTGCATTGTAAGATGTTTCCAACTAATATAATATTTCTATGACTAAACTTACATATTAAATACATTATCTGGTTTAGAATATCAGTGTCTGTATATTCAATGTGTTTCTGGTCGTTTTAATTTTTGTAAGAAGCCTAAACTGGATTTAGTCTTCAAATAATTTTGTATGTATGAAAAAAAAAAAAATAGGAAATAAAATTAAATTTAACCTAGTACAAATGTTAGAACGATCAGAAACATGATTAATATACAGCCACTGATATTTTATCCAGAAAAATATATTTGATATGTAATTACAATCGTTAAAAAGTTTTTGTTAGTCGATAACATCTTAAAAAGTGCAGCAAACTCAGGAATGTCCCTTTAAAAATAAAAATCCCAATTTTAATCTAAATTACACCTTGCAGGGAACATGATATTTTGGCATAATTTCTGAAATTAAATGTATTTTCTTTTACGTCACTTTACTACGGAGCACTAAGAGGAACCATAATGACACATGTTTTAGACCTATGCAGAGTCCTGCGAAAGAATATGAGTTTGAGGTTGGGCGCTGTAAACAAACGATTTCTGCCGTTGATTACTATGGGATGTGAGGTTTTCATTTCTCTAAAAAGAAGATTGCCGTTTATTATGGGGCCGAACTTTTTGTTCTGTTTTTATTTGTACCCACGAGAGGGGTCATTGGGGGGGGGGGGGGGGCGGAGGGGGAGAATGTACTATTGTTTTATGCATTTACTGAAGAGATTTATGAAATAGAAATGAATGGATAAAAGTTTGTAGCAAAACGTTCGAGCATATGTAGTTGCCATTTGTCAGCTCCACCAGATTCAAGGAATTCGAGCATACCAGGGTTGAAAATTAGCATGAAAACCATGGTCGCCATCAACGCCAGTTAAAGAAAAATCTTGCTGGCCCTTCTCAAATTCAACTAGCCCTCCCATTATGATATTGAAATTTAACTGCACAGCCAAAATCAAAACTGGAATGTTCTTTGTTGAATAGTAATCAAGTTCACACCGTATGTAGTCCGTTTGCGTCAAAAGGAAGCCCACGAATTGACATGCAACTTCATAATGAATGAAATTAAAATTCATATAAAAACAATTTATTAAGTTTTAAACCCATACCAACTCAAATAACATTTTTTGAAAAAGAAATCCAGTATAAATAATATATATATATATATATATATATACTCTTCAAAAAAAGAAACGCAAAAGGGTACAAATGGGTTATAACTCCGATTTTATGTTTCCTACCGGTTCATGCTTTGTGAATATAAGGTCATTGCATGTCCCAAACACATTCCCACGGTTACATTCGATAAAACGCAGCTACTGTACAATAAAGTTCCAAAATGTGAATATTCGCAAAAACGCAGCCACGTGCAAACCATGTCACCACTGCACGTGCGTTGTCTGCACGTGCAACATGAACACCGACAGTATAAAAGTGCAGGGTGTTCGCTTGCCTGGCCTCTGTATCTGGCCGACAGTTGACAATCCAGGACATGCCACGTCTCAGTGAACCGCAGAGAAACAATGCCATCGGCCGACTAGACGCAGGCGAATCCAGAACGGCCGTTGCCAGGGCATTCCATGTGTCCCCAAGCACCACCTCCAGACTGTGGGACCGTTACCAGCAACATGGATCAACACGTGACCTCCCTAGATCCGGTCGACCACGAGTCACTACCCCCGGGCAGGACCGCTACATCCGGGTACGCCACCTTCGGGAACGATTGACTACTGCCACCTCCACAACCGCAGCAATACCAGGTTTGCGCAGGATATCCGACCAGACAATACGGAACCGCCTACGTGAGGTAGGAATTCGTGCCAGACGTCCAGTTCGAGGTGTCATCTTAACACCACAACACCGTCGACTCCGACTGCAGTGGTGCCAGATTCATCGACAATGGCCTCAACTGCGATGGAGACAGGTGTGGTTCAGTGACGAGTCCCGATTTCTGCTCCGACGTCATGATGGAAGATGTCGCGTGTATAGGCGTCGTGGTGAACGTTATGCGGCAAACTGCGTGCAGGAAGTGGACAGATTCGGCGGGGGTAGTGTCATGGTGTGGGCAGCCATCTCACACACTGGCAGAACTGACCTGGTCCACGTGCAGGGCAACCTGAATGCACAGGGCTACATTGACCAGATCCTCCGGCCACACATCGTTCCAGTTATGGCCAACGCCAACGCAGTGTTCCAACATGACAAAGCCAGGCCTCACACAGCACGTCTCACAACGGCTTTCCTACAGAACAACAACATTAATGTCCTTCCTTGGCCATCGATATCACCGGATTTGAACCCAATTGAGCATCTATGGGACGAGTTGGACCGACGCCTCCGACAGCGACAACCACAGCCCCAGACCCTGCCCGAGCTGGCAGCAGCCTTGCAGGCCGAGTGGGCCACCATCCCCCGGGACGTCATCCGTACTCTGGTTGCTTCAATGGGCAGGCGGTGCCAGGCAGTTGTCAACACACGCGGAGGCCACACCCGGTATTGACTCCAGATGACCTTGACCTTGGTGGTGTGTCCTATCACTTACTCACAATGGACTAGAGTGAATTGTGAACAATCCTGCAACATTTGGTAATTATCGGACTCACCATTCAATAATTAAATCAATTCTCCAAATGTTACGACAATGTGGTTTTGCGTTTCTTCTTTTGAAGAGTATATATATATATATATATATATATATGCTTCAGTAAACTAGTCTGGGAGTGGCAGTCCTCCTTGTGGAGATGCAAGAGGGATGGAATCGCCAGTAAAGGATCTCCTCGGGAGTAGCTGTCCTATATACGAGGCACTAGACAGAGATATTATAAATGCTACAGTTATTAGGCTAATAATAAAATAAAGATGAAAAGACAAATTAATTTATTATTAATTATTAACTCCAACCCCCCCCCAAAAAAAAACCCCTCAATAACCCCCCCTCCACACACACACACACACCCAAACCCAACATTGTACCAATTTAAAAAATGATGCACTTTGTTATCATATTAAAAAGCATAAACACATACTTATTGTTTATTATAGTAATATTTAGACGTTATGTCATCATGTTAGATCTGTTCTTATTGCATGGAAATAGCTTAAACTTAAAACGATACCGACAAAGACAATCAATTAACTGACCTTTGGAATAATTCCTGTACTAATGGAAAATTCCATTGCTATTTTTATATGCACGCATGCGCTCACGGTAGTATGAGCTAAAACTACAAGATAAATTTTGATTTGTCCCAGAATAACATAATCTAATTAAATATGATTAATTTGTATCATAACATTTAAAGGGACATACCCTAGTTTTTAAACACTAAGGCATATTTTGGACTATTATAGCAGTTTTTTGATAACTGAAATTAAACTTTACTTAGAATTTATGGTTTTAGATTATCAATATCCGTACATTCCGAAATGTTTTTCGTCATCCTGGGTTTTTTAATATGACAAAATGCATTTCTCATATTTTTAAGAATATTTTTGAGAAGTAACAGTTATGGAGGGTATTTCACCATTTCAAAGTCACAGACTCGTGTTTCACTCAATTGTAACTTTATCCAAATGTGTTACAGGTTTGTAGATTAACTAAACTTAGTATTAATTTTCATGGGACTGAAACTAGGGTCTGTCCCTTTAATAACAATTGTCAAAAACTAGGTCCACTAGATACTTATGACGTACCCAGCCCATTCCAATAAGCCGACGACTTCCAGATTTTAAAAATACATGCAATGTCTGTATTACGTTTTGAGCATTATTTTTAGAAATACCCGGTCCAAAGCCACAAAAGATGACTGGCGATGTCAAAATATAGACAATGTTCTATGTTTTCTGCTGCCAGATCTGTAGTTCGCGCCAGCGCAGACGCGGTGTGTTTTGTCACATTCGATTCAGTTTCAGTGCGTTTCTTTTTTACATGTATGTAGTTGCCATTTGTCGACTCCACCAGATTCAAGGAATTCGAGCATGCATGTATGTAGTTGCCATTTGTCGACTCCACCAGATTCAAGGAATTCGAGCATGCATGTATGTAGTTGCCATTTGTCGACTTCATCAGATTTTTTTAAAAAGAAGAAATATTTTGGTTGGAATCATATTATTGCTGATCTTTGCTTGCCAATAAAAACAAAGATAAAACCAGCAAGACGAACTTACAGGTGGCGACACAGAATTACTTTTGTAAATACTAAAGCATAGGTATAGGCTACACACAAATATTTGTGTGTGTGTGTGTGTGTGTGTGTGTGTGTGTGTGTGTGTGTGTGTGTGTGTGTGTGTGTTTCTATTATTATTATTATTATTATCACCATTATTATTATTATTATTATTTTAAAATAACCATAATTTAGATGTTAAATAACTGCAGTTAAAAATGTGTTGATATGTCCGTCGTTAAACACATACATCGTTCCGTGTTGATGCCTTGTTTATATGATGTGTAATATTATAGGAAGAAGATAAAAAAAGGTATAATTATGTAAAACACAGTAAAGAGCTGTGGGAAAGTACAACAGAATACAATACAAATATCAAGGTATGTATATTTAAAAACAAAATTAGAATATCAAAAAAATCAAGGTAAATACATTTGAAAAATTTGTATACAAATCAAAATGTTTTAAATTATTCCAAAATGTTTCTGCTTGTCAAATTACGATTATTGTCGGCTTCAGGTGATTACACTAAACCAAACTGTGACGCAGGCACTTGACACGGAATTATTGTATAAATCAATGTAATGTATTTGTAGATGAGTATACCTAACTGAAAAATGTGTGTAATGTTGAATTATATAAATCTCCACAATATTTGAGTTTACTGTTTTAATACATGACAATTTTATTGTCAGTTAACGAGTATTACATATACCAAAAATTTCGATCCCCACTATTTTTGGTACCGGTATATGTAAATACACGTTCACCCTAAAATATTAGTGGCTATATGTTAAACGTGTTTCTGATCGTTCTACTATTTGTACTAGGTTAAATTTCACTTTATTTCTTAAAAGTAGTAGAGGGGGCACTTGAGCACCATGTATGCAAATGAGCTAGGTCACGTGACCTGTCCTGCGCTCTGATTGGCTGACCTCTAAGGCGTGGCCTCTTCTGATTGGCTGACCTCTAAGCGTGGGGGCGTGGCCTAATGACGTCACGTTCAGTGCTTTGACCTCGGGGTCATGCAGCTGGCTGACCTTTAAGCGTGGGGACGCTACTTTAATGAGTTCAAAGGTCGGGGATCCTTTGATGTACAGGAAACAGATAGTGCAGAAGTCGTTAATGACCCATAGAGTGGTGTCGACTGACGGGGGGTTTATTTGACTGTGACAGTTGTTCGTTTGATGTACAGGAAACAGATGGCGTGGAAGTCGTTAAGACGGCAAGATAGCGTGGGTTTTATGAGTGTGTTAACCGTCGAGGTTCTAAACAGATGGGGACGGAAGTCGTTAATCAGATGGCAAGATAGCGTGGGTTTTATGAGTGTTTAATCGTCGGGGGTCTAAACATATGGGGTGGAAGTCGTTAATCAGATGGCAAGATGGGTTTAATCGTTTTGACGTGTGTATCAACCAGATGTGAGTCAACGGGGAGTGGAAAATTCCACGACGTTTGAAACGTGCCCATATATGGTCATGGCGTGGGAACACCATGAGTCATCCCAGAACGTGTTCAGACACGTCTTGACCTCGAGATAGCGTGGGGGTCTGACGTCACAAGAAATGCCCGAATCATTGCTGTAGTCGGTGGTTAAGACCGGGGTAGATACCGGGGTTCGTATCCGGGTATTAACTGGTCATAACCCAGCCTTTTCACTAGCCACAGATGGCTGACGCGTGTCCAGGACAGCGTGCTTGAACCATAATTGAAATATGAGCACGGAAATAAGTTGAAATAAATACAAATAGTAAGCTTTGTTTTAAAAGTTTTAAAAGTTTAACGACACCACTAGAGCACATTGATTTATTAATCATTGGCTATTGGATGTCAAACATATGGTACTTTCGAAACATAAAGACGAAACCCCGCTACATTATAGAAGCAAGGGGTCCTACACCAGCCCGCAGACAGGATAGCACATACCACACAACTCCCACTGTCTTAGATATCCACAGATAACTGGCGTGTGTGTGTGTGTGTGTGTGCGGGCGTGCTTAAACCTTAACGGGATAGAGTATTTCGTATTGCCAGACTTTCGTAGAGGATGGCCCCCGAGACTTCATAACAAGATTAGCCAATGAGAAGGTTGCTAGTTTGTTTTGAAATACGACCTTCTTTCATATCTCGCAATGATCGCACGATGGTAATTTCAAAAATAAACAGACAAAGCATTAATATTACATATGTATCACTATTAAATAAATACTGAATGTATACTCAAACGATATATACCATTTAAAGAATAATAAACACGGGGGTGTTGGTAGTGGCATTTAACGTAAGAGCAGATAATCTCTCTCACCCCTACACTCACCACTGTCTTAGCCACAGATAACTGGCGCGCGCGCGCGTTTAAACCTTAATGGGATAGAGGTACGGAAAAATAAATATAACCTCATAGTTTGAAACTTTATTTCAACATTAATCACTTCCCACTGAGACATATGTGTAGCTAGATAATACAGAAATATCGTCTGCTATTGATACGTAATGAGAAACACACGCGGGTCACTTCAAAGTATTACTTTCTTACTACGCTGTGGCTGAAATATGATACCCCTGAAGCTACAAGCAAATGCTTTATTTAACGACGCACCGAAGCTTACAAAGTCGAGTTTAATTTCCCGGGTTATTTTTAGCGAAGCAGCCGATATTTTTCAAAGACAGAAAGAAATACAGTGGAAAAAGCAGATACACTTATTCGGTGGCCAGTAGGGGGAAGAAAGGAATGTGCGTAACAACCCAGCCCATTACAAACATTAATAAAGGAATGTATAGACGGCTTAATTTTTAAGGAAAGAAAGGAATATGCGTGCGTGCGTGCGCGCGCGCGCGTGTGTGTGTTTGTGTGAAACACCCCAGCCCATTGCTTTGAAGAAAGAACGTGTGACTACAACTCAACGTTCCAACGTAACCTATGATCTTTTAACTGCATTTGAAACACGAGTATTTCCCTAGAGTACAAACCTTTATAGACAACCAGTGTATTATGTCTGGTATGTCAAAGGCCGTGGTATGTGCTGCCCTGTACACACAGCTCTTGCTACTATAAAGTAGCGGTAGAAATATCCAATCACAAATCTAGCCACATAGAGTAGAAAACACAAAAAAACAAACGCAGAGAGAGAGAGAGAGAGAGAGAGAGAGAGAGAGAGAGAGAGAGAGAGAGAGAGAGAGAGAGAGAGAGAGACTATATTTTACCAAATGGGTAAATACAGTGGTCGATCTAGGATCGATCCCCGTCGGTGGTCCAATAGGCTATGGCTAACCAGTGCATTATGCCAAGGGCCGTGGTATGTGCTGTCCTGTACACACATCCCTTGCTACTATAAATTAGCGGTAGAGACTGACATTCAATCACAAAACTAGTCATGGAGTAAAACACACAAAAAAACAAACGCAATGGTTTGGGTTTTTTCATTTTATTTCTAAATGACAAATCACAAACTACACATATATAAAATGGACACACATTGGGTTACATCGAGAGGCCTTAAGGGCGACAACTACACATATATATAAAATGGACACACATTGGGTTACATCGAGAGGCCTCAAGGGCGACAACTACACATATATATAAAATGGACACACATTGGGTTACATCGAGAGGCCCTAAGGGCGACAACTACATACAGTAGAATCTCATTGGCTCGAACACTGTCGGTGCATCAAAGTCTGTTCGACCCATCGGGTAGTTCGAACCATGCATTCGGCCGTTGTCGGGTGCTTCTGTAACACAAAAATCATTCGGACAACCTCGCATGTTATATATGTTAATATATATATATATATATATATATATATATAAAATGGACACACATTGGGTTACATCGAGAGGCCCTAAAGGGCGACATGTGAATAATATGAGTGTTCATTTCTCCTCATCTTCGTCCTCATCATTAGTATTATCACCATCGGTATCGTCGCCGTCTAGTTCGTCCAAATATTCGCCGATCCACGAACGATACTGATTTAATTTAGAACGCATCTGAGGCAATCTAATTAAAATTAGCTCCACTATTACATGTGGATCTAAAGACAGCCAGTTGGAGCTTATGTCCACAAATCAAAACCTTACTTGCAGAATCCTGCCAGTGATTTAAAAATAATTTGAAAACATTCCGAATTATCCTGAGGGTATACGACATGTTTCGTGTGAATTACGAATGCCTTAAAACATGTTTTATTTTATAAAATAAATAATTTGTAATGTAAAACTGAAGACTGATTTAGTTGGGGTTTTTTATAAATAAATAAATAATTTTTAATGTAAAATAACCCACCCCGTACGTATTGGTATGGTTCGCTGTACTGCGGCCACTAAAATAGACTCGCCCGATATTTTTAGAATTTGTATGCTCCCAAATAACGTTATAAAAGGCGAAGTGCGATTGGTCAATATTTAAATTATTATTTACAGACGAAATGTTACCTGGACATTGGGGACTACGCAGTGTTGTTAGTTTTAAATCACTGGCAGGATTCTGCAAGTAAGGTTTTGATTGGTGGACATGAGCTCCAACTGGCTGTCTTTAGATCGACATGTAATAGTGGAGCTAATTTTAATTAGATTGGATCTGAGGTCTCGGATCTCTTTTCGGAATCACAGACTGTAGAATTTTTCTCGTGTTGGGGCCTTTATCAAAGTAATGCATATAAGCCAGGAAGCGAGCGTACGTGTCTTTAAATAACTTCCATTGTAAAGTCTTCATGTTTCTTTCGATGGCATCTTGGGACATGTTTTTTTTCTTCGTAGCGTTTCCTCTTGCTTTCGATATAATCACGATTGATGTCGAATTCACGCTCGATCATCAGACGTACGCCTTCGTTTTCCAGATCGGACGACGGCTCCTCTTCTTCATTTCCCTCCTTGCACGTTTTAAATCGTAGATGTCGCTGCAAGTCACTCCCGTTTTTAAAGACCAGACCACACGTATCGCAAGACTGCATCCTCTTGACTTTTTTCAGATAGGGCTCTACCTCATCTTCTTATTCGTCGTCACCTTCGTAGGCGGGTATGCCTGGTAGTTTTCTCTTAAATGCGTTCCTTTGCATGATTTGCACGTAGAGCTCTTTGTCCGACGGTGGTTGAAACTCTTCTGAGACATTCGCCGTTACGTTCGTGCTTTTATACCATTCGGACGGCCCCGTCTCTAAACCATTAGGTCGAAGGCGCCAATGTTCGGGCGTGGTCGGTTTCAAGTCCACCAAGAGATGTCCGTAGGGCCTGTGGGTAGCTTCCTCAAACCGTTGCATGAAATGACGAGTATTTCCAGGATACATCTGCTGTGCCAAGGTTAGGACTTGCTGCTTGTCGATGGGGTTGTTGAACAGTGCCAGGTAATGACAGTTTCTTCTCTGTGTCGGGTCTTTGCTGCTATATAGGTTTTGGTTGATAGCAATCACCGAGAGGTTTCTGTGGTGACTTCCTTCCGTGAACAGATCGGTGATACGAGAGTCTTTTCCAGCTGTAGACATCAGGTCATCCAACACGATCAGATTTCTGACTCTGGGATCCAAATAACGATCCTTTTCCAAATTCTCGGGTATGCCTTGAACAAATTTTACTCGAGCAACCATTTTGATCGTATCATAGAGAGGCTGCCATCGTTTGTAGAGCCAGATGATGCGCCGGGGAGGCGGGTGGATTTTACCATCCTGTAGCAGTTTTTACAACAAAAATGTTTTTCCACACGACGTGGGTCCCGACACGATCATGGTGAACGGATGTAACAATCTTAAGGGCTGCTGCTGCTGCTGCTGCTGTTGTTGCTGCTGCTGCTGCTGTTGCTGTTGCTGCTGTTGTTGTTGCTGCTGCTGCTGGGAAGGCTTATTTTCAGATTCCAAGAGTCCATGTTTATTTCGTACGTGCCGAGTCTGCTCTCGTCGTTTCTGTTCCACGCCGCTCTGTTCTCGTTTCCTTTTCTGCTCGGCCTTGGCTTGTTCTACCACCTGTTGCGTTGGGGAGACCATGACGACTTTAGGTGTCGGGTGCTTGCTCTGTTCCTCTTTTTCCTTTTTCCAAGTGGGATCGTAGAGTTCTAGACATCGATCCACGCTGTACATCATCTGACTTTTCCCACCACACTGCACTGGAAAATGAGGTTGAAGTTTGCCTTGGGCTTGCAACTTGTAAAAGCTGTCCACTTGTCCGCGTCGGGAACGTACAACTTGTACTGGTCTGACATGTTGCACCTCTGAAGGTTCTGTCTCAAATGACGATGTTACCCATTGCCCTTTTATTTATACTCTCTATAGTTTCGCGCATGCGCACAAAGATTAAATTTTGTGTGATACGTATGGTCCATGCCCCCCCCCCCCCTCATCCCAAAGAATAACTCGTGCACGGCTCAGGGGCCACTCTCGGGGTCACTCTCAGGGCCACAGTCAGGGCCACAGGGCTACACTCAGGGCCACACGGAGGGCCACAAGACCACACTCATGGCCACACACGGGGCCACACTCAGAGCCACACACAGGTCCACAAACACACACACACACACACACACACACACACACACACACACACACCCTTACATTAATAACAAACAAAACGTGTTATTCACGACGGCATCGTGGTCTCCCGTGTAGAAGAAACCGGCCTTGGCGAGTTCCCTCGGTTTCTGGCGCAACTGTATGGGCCACCACCCAAACATGCAGAGACGTCTGTAGAATCTTCTCATTTCGGGTCGATGACAGAACAAGTAATGTCTCGAAAGACCATCCCATTCGTCATCGGCGTCGTAGGCATCATCATCGTAGGGAGTCGAGTCCGTTTCTCGAGCAGCATCCGTCTGATCCATGGGCCCGTCTGATCCACGATTTCGACGGGTTCACGGATATCCGTGGGTTCTTCATCCACAATTTCACCAGATTCACGAGCCAGTTCTAACCACTGTTTCATCGTCAGAGAAACGCCTTTCTTGGTGGGAATTTTTTTTCCACGGTCCTCGTCGAACTGACGTACGTGAATGGTAATGTCCCCCTTCCACAGTTTAGCCACCAAGTAGACGTTACCGCCAAGGTTTAGTTTGCATCTCGTTTCGTTTTCTTCGTTTTTGACACTGACCTCTGTAGTGCTTCTATTATATCCCGATGCTTTTCCTTCTTTCCAAGTACAGCGCAATCAGACACAGGAACGTAAGTATACGTCTTCTCTCTAGCAGTGTCGCTGAGCGAATGGCAAGCGTCCTGAATCTGGGGTTTTTATAGACCCCCCAAGGTAGCATCCCCTCGCTATCTCAGGTCAAGACGTGTCTGAACACGTTCTGTATGACTCATGGCCAACGTCGTATATGGGCACGTTTCAAACCTTCCCCCCCCGACATCTGGCAAAACCCTGAGGTTTTTCCCTCTGGAAATTTCCACTCCCTCGTTGACTCACATCTGTTTCTCATTATGCAGAGACCCCACTCAAGACGTGTCTGAACACGTTCTGGGATGACTCATGGCCAACGCCGTATATGGGCACGTTTCAAACCTTTCCCCGACATCTGGCAAAACCCTGGGGGTTTTCCTCTGGAATATTCCACTCCCCCGTTGACTGGTTCTCCTTAAACAGCCCACATAAATCCATTAAACCCATCTTGCCATCTGATTAACGACTTCCGCCCCCATCTGTTTAGACCCCCGACGATTAACACACTCATAAAACCCATGCTATCTTGCCGTCTTAACGACTTCCACACCATCTGTTTCCTGTACATCAAACGAACAGCTGTCACAGTTAAAATTACCCCCCCCCCCCCCCCCCCCCCCCCCGGTCATTCGACACCACTCTATGGGTCATTAACGACTTCTGCACTATCTGCCCCTGCGTGTGCTGTAACCTCACCGTGGTGCAGGGGTGTAACATTCTCTTTGAGAATGGCCAATACAGTACAAAATTGAAGTTTTGAGTAAAATTCAGTATCCGTAAAATTATGTTATATTTGTGTTTTTGCACAGTTCTTTACACTGTTTTTGTTTCAGTCTTGAATTTTTATATTGATGTTGATCATCACTTTATTTATTTGCATTACCATAGTTTGACACCCAATAGCCGATGTATTTTTCGTGCTGGGGTGTCGTTAAAGATTCATTCATTCATTCATTCATTCTGCACTATCTGTTTCATGTACATCAAAGGACCCCCGACGGTTAAACTCATTAAAGTAGCGTCCCCACGCTTAAAGGTCAGCCAGCTGCATGACCCCGAGGTCAAGGCACTGAACGTGACGTCATTAGGCCACGCCCCCACGCTTAGAGATCAGCCAATCAGAAGAGGCCATGCCTTAGAGGTCAGCCAATCAGAGCTCAGAACAGGTCACGTGACCTAGCTCATTTGCATACATGGTGCTCAAGTGCCCCCTCTACTACTCTTAAAGTATATTTTATGTACGTACGAAATTATTCGAAGACAAAATATCTCAAGTTTACCGATATATAACAACTTAAAAAAAAAATTATATTCATTTATACTAATCTGTGTCAGTGCCTGTGGACAGTGTTCACACCGAGGAGGAGGATGTTTTAATATAAATGAATGGGTCGAATGTGTGTAGCCGATGCGAGCACGGCTCAAGACTACTTCAGAGGACTGCCACTACCCCAGGACTTAGCTTGACAGAATGCAATCTAATTGAAATTAGCTCCACTGGTCACTTGGACATGGGAGTCCACGCAAAGCTGTTAGATCTACTGGTAGACCATGGTAGAGATGGAGTACAAATATATATATTTAATCGCATTACATTTGAACGTATACACATAAAATGTCAAATGAATAATAGAGCGATTATCTACATCTGATTACGGTGAATGTCTGACATTTGACAGACCGTTACAGTTCGAGAGCCTGAATACTATTCAGTTATGTGTAAGATATCAAAAAAAATTTGAACATTAGTTTTACAAAGTAATGTAAATATACTGGAATTTAAATTATTAGGTTGAATAATATGGGAAACAAAATAAATGGAAGTCCAAGAAAGGCTACCTGTCGTGACGTAGATGACACTGAGATGAGACACCATGGAGATTTCAATAAATTATAAATCGAAATCGCGGCCAGGTAGATCACTGCTGCCATTACGATTATTTACTTATGATACTAATCTACCTAAAGCTCTGATGAAGAAAAAGAGAGACAGAAGGTAGTGAATTTTTTTTTTTTGGAAGGGACATTCCTGAGTTTGCTGCATTGTAAAATGTTTCCGACTAATAAAAAATGTCTACGATTAAACTTACATATTAAATACATTTTCTTGTTTACAATATCAATGGCTGTATAATCAATATGTTTCTGGTCGTCTTAATATATGTAAGAAGCCCAAACTGGATTTTGTCTTCAAATAATTTCGTACGCGAAAAAGAAATTTAATGTATACAATATCAATGGCTGTATAATCAATATGTTTCTGGTCGTCTTAATATATGTAAGAAGCCCAAACTGGATTTTGTCTTCAAATAATTTCGTACGTACGAAAAAGAAATTTAGGGAATAAAATGAAATTTAACCTAGTACAAATAATTATTAGAACGATCAGAAACACTTTTAATATACAGCCACTAATATTTTATGCAGAAAAATATATCTGATATGTAATTAAAATCGTTAAAAAGTCTCTGTTAGTCGATAACATCTTTAAAATTGCAGCAAACTCAGGAATGTCCCTTTAACATTTTCATTCGTAAAATGCTTACTTTACTATTTCTGCATCATTAACATCACAACCGGTCTCGCGTCGTGGTTAGGCCATCGGTCTACAGGCTGGTAGGTAATGGGTTCGGATCCCAGTCGAGGCATGGGATTTTTAATCCAGATACCGACTCCAAACCCTGAGTGAGTGCTCCGCAAGGCTCAGTGGGTAGGTGTAAACCAAGTAGCCCATGTAGTGGCGACAGCGGGTTTCCTCTCAAAATCTGTGTGGTCCTTAACCATATGTCTGACGCCATATAACCGTAAATAAAATGTGTTGAGTGCGTCGTTAAATAAAACATTTCTTTCTTTCTTTTTCTTTCATTAACATCACAAGAATTTTTTTTATAGACTTTCGAAAAAAAAAGCAGAATAAAATATTTAATGTTTTGTTTGTACAAACTACGTTTGGTTTAGTTATGTAAAATACTAACTACGCTGCAGTGGCATCGGAAGCGGTACTTTTTGGGCCAGGAACGTTTTTTTCTATTCCCATGGCGCTCGCATAGTATAGATCTCATCATGTACATTGCTTTCATGGCCGTACCAACTTTTAATTGCTTCCGACTCTCCTACGCTGAACTATTTAAAACCACCCGTAACACCAGTGACACCAAAAGTAACACCAATGACAATAAGTAACACCATGCAATGACAAAAACTTAACAATTGTTTTTCACGAATACATTAACTATGAAAACATTTCAATTAAAACAAATTATATTACAGACATTTCGAAATGTTATTAATCTTAAAATTGTTTGATATTAAAGTTGCAGGTCTGATATTTTGGGGGTGGCGAATTTTTCTTATATTTTACACTTATTTGTAATTATCATTTCAAAAATAAATTGTCAATACATCAGATCTGCATCATTAATTAAACAGTCTGTAAAGCTCAGTAATAAACACAATTACTGCAACAAAATCGAATGGTCATAAATGTATTTACTTGCAAACAGTGATCCAATGCATTTAGAACATAATTATATTGACTATATAAACACTGATAAAACACCATGACATTTAATGTAACGGGATGTAAATGTCTTGCACCTGACATCCAATAGCCGATGATTAATAAATCAACGTGTTCTAGTGGTATCGTTAAACAAAACAAACTTCTTCTGCACAGGAAGACTATGCTGTTAAAATAGTAGGCGTTATTCAAGTATATATCACAAGTTTAAGTAATACGAGTTGAGTGGCAAAGAAAGGTCAATGTCGGAACTACTGTATTTATTCCAGGATATACATGTAGAGGTGTGCCTGTATCATACCCAGATAGGCAGCAAGGGTAGAATGTATGTGATTTGTGATATATTATTCATATTTCAATTCATTTGGAATATACCCTACTTATTATTGTTAACAGTATATGTTTCAGACGTGATGTCAGTACAAACTAGTTCAACTGTTAATTTGTTTTCAGGTAGTTCACAAATGTCAGACATAATCATAAAATGTCTTCTGTTGGCTGGCTGTCGCTCTGGGATGATACAAAGAATGTCATCCTCGGGATACCAACAAACATCAAAGTTGGCCATAGGAATATATTTTTTCCTACTCTAGCCATACATTTTACTTGGACATCACCTCCTTCAGTCACCACAATAACACTCGGGTATGGCTTAAGGTCATATGTTAGAACACAGTACTTATCTATATGGTTGTTATTGGTGATATCTGGTCTGTCAAGAGACGTAATTTTGCAATTATCATGGAAATATGTGCCTGAAGTTTGTGCATTTGATACAGAGTACGTGTTAGATATTTTCATAGTATGTGCCGGCAGAAGGTCCGAACAGTGACTTTAAAGTCAAAGTCTTTAAGTTGATAACATGGACAATCCAAAACACCTTCAGTAGCTTTACACATACAGCTGACATCTCTGTATTTTAACTTTCCTGGGACAAGGGAAATGACCTGCTGCATCTTCATTGTTCCTTTTACTGTAGGCAAATCACCTGTGTGAGCAATGTCTTGGTTGTTCTTTTCAACTATAGAACATTCAATAATAATAATAAAAATCTTACCGATGTTTGAGATGTACAATGATTTTGCATCATGTATATCTGTTCCAAGTCTTACCAATATACCACCAACACCATCTGAGCCACCGTTTCCATAGGAAGCTTGAAACAAAATGCCAAGAAACTGCACCGAATCCCGTTGTGAAAGGGACAAAAATACTTCACTCTAATTCCTTACAAGTATGGGTTTAACGAGAGCCCAAAATGGCTGGAGGCTCATGTTGCTTTGAAGGGAATATGGAACAGAATGGCATTTTCTCATCACCAACATACATAACACCTGTGTGAAGAGAGGCTTGCTGATGAGAACCCCCAAAGTATACAGACTGGATTTCACGGGCATATTTACAAGAGTAATTTTCACTGAAGTCAATGTGCAACATGCAGTATTTGGTTTCAAGTTGTTTCGTTATTCTTATGTAAATTCTGTACTGCCTCCTTATGTTAAAAATGTTCTTTTTATTATTGAAAATCATCCTGCAGTTTGTCAAGATTAGAAACCACTTCTTCCTTTGTGGTTATATTTACAGTTTCAGCAGAAGAATCCCCAGATAATGAGATTTGCTAGTACGTGGAACCCTCTTCAATGGCCACTGCAAGTATCGGACTTCACTTTGATACAGTTCTAGTCACCAAGTTGCAGTTGAATACAGTGTTAGTCTGCAGACTTCACACGTGTCATACGCACATTCTTTAGAGGTTATATCACAAACAATGTGGTTTGCCAGCACCTCAACATGGCTGATTGGAATATCATTAAACTGTTTTAACTTATCAGCCATAAATGAAGATTTTCATGTGACTTACATTGACATGTTTGTCGATCCAGTTCTGTTGGCTCTACAACTCAGAAGGGCCTAAGTTTACATAACAATGAGTAACTTACCTTGTTTGAAACCTCTGCACAACATTTGCGATTTGTTTCTTAGTTTTGTCACGTGTTATTGTATTTGTCTTACTTGTTATAAGCCTGCTAACATCATCACGAACAAAAAAACTCTCAACATTTAGCATGTAAAGGATTTACATGTTCCTTTCGATTAAATTCAAACGTATCCAAAGAGGAGTTCCACCTTTTTCTGTGAAAAGGGGAGCTGACGCTCTGCCAATTTTCTCAGCTTATATTTTGTAATGGTTTTTCCACTAAGAAAACAGAGCTGTTTGTTTCGCCAACTCCTTGTATCTGGGTATTTTTTTGTTATTTTGTTTATGTCTGCTAATAAAGCAAAATGGAAAGTTAATGTACGTTTGTTATTGTTAGGCCTGTGGGTCCAGTTTCAATGGACCTGCTTTGTTTCACGTCTTGGACAAGTGCCCATGGATTTGGATGTCATTTTAATCCAAAGACGTTCATATCGTTTTATAAATCGTCTTGACCTTTTACACTCCAACTCTTACTATTATGTTTTCTTTAGGGGTTTTTTTCACGGTAATATTGTGCACAATCACGTGCAACCATCCTTCTTCCTCGACGATGAGTTCTGAAAATAATTTTAATTCTTGGTTTATTATGTTATGCAAAAAAAGAGAAATATTTAATTTAACTACGCACTCAGCACTCTGTCTGTGTAAACAGGAATGTAATCATGGTACCTGTCTTGGATTTCCATAAAATGTTGTTTATAAATAACTGCATCTGTGCAATCTTTCTTCATACACACAAGATCAAGTACAATTTGGGTGGTTTGATGCACCATTTAAGGTGGCAAAACAAAATATGAAGGAGTTTACAAAATGTCAGTTAAATCAATGTAATTGATAAAAACTGCTTAATGCGAAGACCAAATGTTCGGATGGTATCAAATATCATTTTTTTTTTTTTTTTTTATCAAACACCGCATAATGCGCAGGGTGTTTTGGCAATGATTTAGTCTTAATAGAATACTGCAGAGAAAGCTTTGCACGTCTAACACCCAAACTAGGTTTGTCGGCATCAACGTACAAGCTCTCCACTAGAGATGTTACAAAAGCACCATGACAAAGCCTAAGTCCTCGGTTGTGTATATGATCTAGCATTTGCAAGTACGAATTGCATGCTTACCCACACACAATGTATCCATAATCAAGTTTAGACCTAACTAAAGATCGATAGAGTCCGAGCATGACCTTTCGATCTGCTCCCCATTCAGTCTTGCCAATACGTTTTAAAATATTGATGGCCTTTTAGCCCTTCTTTTTAACATATTTTAAATGGGGGACAAAAGATAGCCTCCTATCAAATATAACTCCAAGAAATTTGGTCTCCTCTGAACTGGAATCAAAATTTTATTCAGAAACAGCTGTGAATCTAAATGGTGACCTCTTTTCTGGCAGATATGCATACAGACTGTCTTTGATATTGAGAATCGAAATCCATTTTCTGTTGCCTATTGTTGGAGTTTATTCAAAGCTGCAACTGTTGTTCAGTGATACTCATATCATATGGGACGATCTGTAGCAAATCTGAAAATCATCAACATATAACGAGAAAATAGATTTACCGACAGGAGGCTACTTTGATGCACACCTATCTCTTGGGAGTGAGAATCGGATAAAGTGGATCCCACTCATACCTTAAATGCCGTCTTTTTTAATTTGTATATCTGAATCCACATTATACATTATCAAGCAATTTGTGTTATTCAAGATACCAGACAAGTCTACGGTTGATCATTTATTCCATGGTTTTGCAGATGCAACTTGTCAAAGCAATAGAGCGATAACTGGTAGGATACCAGGCTTGTGGATAGGAATACTAATTGTTTTCCTTCAATCAAGGAAAGTTACCAGAATATCAGATTTTATTAAAGATGTTTAAAAGTGATTTAGATAAGTGTTTTAATAATTGGTAATGTATTTCATCTGGTTCTTCTGAGTATCGTGGGCTCTACGTAGAGCATTTTGCAACTCTTCTTTCAAAATAATTGGAAAATGATCACTACCACAAGGGTCTGGTCCTACTCTCCAGGTGAAATCAACAAAAAGTGATGGACTACAAAGGGTTAAATCAATGGAAGTAAAAGAACCACTTGCAGAATGAAAATATGTATGACTTTTATTATTAAATAAAACTAAGTCATTTTTGAGAATTAAGAATTCCAAATGTTTACCTCTGATATTTACATCCTCGTATCCTCACAGTGTGGTGGCCATTAAAATGTCCCATAAGAATAAAAAGGTTTTGGGAGCTGATTAATGAGATCCTGAAGATCTCTAGGACCAAAGTTGTAATTATTTCGAGGGTTTTGAAGCGCTATTTTTAAATAGAAGTGTGCGTCATCAAAAAAAATGTATGACGTCAAATGCAGACGTTTTTGCTAACGGAAGTATTTTTTTATTGATAAAAATAAAGCAATCTTTACAATTTGCCAATTTGCGTTAAGTATAAACAATTAAAAATACCATGTAACTAAAAGTTATTTTTTCCGTAAGACACTTTTTTTTAAACATACATAGGCATCCCTGTATCTCCACATTTTCACAATGAATTGTACTCTCACCTGCTGCACTAGACATTGTCCTCTGCTAAGACAATTAGACCACCCTTACGTCAATCTATATCTATGGACGTCAGAATGAGTCCTTTGCCCTTACTTTACTTGCACCGGTCAGGGTTAAAATACGTTCAAGTGCCTATTACATCTTAAAATAATACATATTTAACACGAAATGTGTAGTGGACATTTTTTTGAATACTAGTAATAATAATCGAGAAACAAACAAAAAATTCGAATAGAAGGGCTGTCAAATTTACCCCCAAGCTATCAATGTACAAATAGTGACTATATTGCCACTGGGCTGTATGGTTTACATATGACAATAGGGTTAACATTTTATTTTAATAGTTATTTTTAACGTGTATTATTAATATGGAATTTATGGACCACCATACATCGTTTCCAGTTGTTTGGAGTTATTTTGATTTGAACATTGAAAGTTATCTGGATGTTCCTCTTCAAAACATATATCGCATCAAAAAGCTCAGAATATTACAGTATACACAAGTAAATATTGAATTTAGTATTTATATTTTAATGATATTTATATATATATATATATATATCAGGTTATGTGTCTGTCAATAATAATAAGAAAAACATTGTTATTTCTACACTAAGCGAGATAGTTGCTTATCCGCTTCAAGACCCATACCGCGAGGATACTTTACCAAATGTGTCCAGACATAATATGACAAACTTGTTTTAGAACAGTATGAAAGGTCCATGAAAATAATCTGTGATGTCACATTTTCAGTGAGGTGATATTTTTAAATTTTAACTTTCACAACTCTGCAATAAATATTTATGCATAAGAAATCTGGGTAGAATTAAAACGATTCCAAAACATTTCTGTTGCCAAATAGATAATTTCTCGTTGACTTCAGATGATTACATTCCACCAAAATGTGGCGCACGGTAAGTGTACACTGACAATGTTCACACTGAGCAGTATCCTTTAAAATAAATGAATGCCTCAAATATGTATGGCCGATGCGGACACAGCGCAATACTTCTTCATCCTTCCTACATCGCCTGTAAGAGGACTGCCACTCTCCCAGGACTGGCTTCACAGAATGAGGTTTGTTCGCGACCGCACCGTCGCAACCATGTTGTCAAAATAGGACACACTCAAAGAAATGAATGAATGAATGAATGAATGTTTAACGACACCCCAGCACGAAAAATACATCGGCTATTGGGTGTCAAACTTTGGTACATGCAAACACCAAGTGCACTCAAAGGAAAGCTGACAGTAGTAAGTTAACTGTTTATCCCATAAATGTCATATTTTGTGATAGATACAGCATGTTAAAGGGAGTCACAGTCGTGAGACTTGCATATGCATAACACTATTCATAATGAAGCAGCATTTGTCAGAAATGATCGCATAGGGGATGAGATGACGAATAAATCGATTTTGGCAATCACCTTATTTGTAATAGTAGTTGATAACGTACTTTACAATAAATTGAATATTCCTTATAATAGAGAGTCCAGATTCATCAGCCACAGATGCTGCTG